>NW_011889290.1:1359138-1415550 GCF_000151845.1 Pteropus vampyrus | reverse complement strand
TCTATCTATCTATCTATCTATCTATCTATCTATCTATCTATCTATCTATCTATCTATCTATCTACCTACCTACCTACAAAAAGAAAGTAAATAAAGAAACTTGATCTCTTCAAATGAGTAGAAGATGTATTAAGTCAAATATATTTAGTCAAAAAAAGCATGTCAAAAACTAACATTTATATAGCACTCCCTCCTTATTAGTGGGGGATACATTCCAAGACTCCTAGTGGATACCTGAAACCATGGTTACTATGTTTTTTCCTACACATACATACCTTCCACTTACAGAAAGCACTTTATGGCTTCTCTTTGGCGTATTTTAATCACCAGCATCACTACTCTTGCACTTTGGAGACATTATTAAGTAAAATAAAGGTTACTTGAACACAAGCATGGCGATGCCCAACAGTCAGTTTGATAACCAAGATGACTACTAAGTGACTAACAGGCAGGGATTGTGCATATACAGTGTGGAGACGCTAGACAAAGGGATGAGTCAAGTCCCTGGTGGGATGGAGATATCACAAGATTTCATCATGTTACTTAGAACTGCATGCAATTTAAAACTTATGAATTGTTTATTGAATTGTTATTTCTGGCAATTTCCATTTAATATTTTTAGACTGTGGTTTCACTGAAACTGGAAAGTGAAACCATGGATATGTGGGGACTACTTACTGTACAATGAATCTAGTTCCATAAAAACAAACATGGTCTTTATATTTATACAGATATTTATTTGATTTATATCTGTTTATAAAAAAAGAAGAAAGTGTGGACACACATTTATCAGTTTTTAAGAAGAATACCTTAGTTTTTCCTTAATATACCTTTGTCCTTTGAAATGTATCAGAAGACTTTGAAGCACATGGAAAAGTTCTGCTCACTTTCTGACCATCCTGCCATGAAAGAAGTCATGGCACAAGGTCTTAAAGTTTGAAGATAAAACATCTACTAGAAATTAATTAAGGAGGGTCCTGTGGTGACAGAAAATCACTTTTTTTTTTTTAATTAAAACCCTTCTCTTGCCAAGACTTTGCGGAAGTTCACAAGTGATTGTGAAGTTCACCATACGAGCAGTAATATTTAATAAACTAAGCTTCAGAATACACAAATATTTAGAATATTGGTCTCAGCCATTTAAAATTGCCCTAATATTGTTAATATTTGTTCTCCCTTTATTAACCATCAGATCAAATAGGTGCTTGTGCATATCTGAGCCCTACCAGCTGGCATTTAAGCTGAGGGTGGCCCGTAATACAATGTGACTTGTGTTCTTATAAGAAAAGGAAATTAAGACATAGACACAGGGGAAAGACCATGTGAAGGACTCAAGGAGAAGACCACTATCCAAAAGCCAAGGAGAGAGGCCTCAGAAGGAATCAACCCTGCTAACATCTGGATCTTAGACTTCTAGCCTCCAGAACTGAGGAAGTAAATTTGTGTTGTTTAAGCCCTCAATCTGTGCTACTTAGTTATGGCAGCCCTAGCAAACAAATACAGAGTACATAAGCTTTCTCTGCTTTTTGTCTTTCTTTCTTTGCTCTGTGGGATGTGGATGTCTAAAGCAAGCTTGTAAATATTGTTGAAGATGGTGGATCCCCTGTTAGCCTGGTCCCTGAATATCTCTGTAGATTGGAGCCTGCTATTGGCAACAACCAGGAATAACAGTTCCAGATTTTCAGTAAGTGAGAAATAAACGTGTATCATGTGAAGCTATGGAGATTTTGAGACTTATCTGTTACAACAGCTAGAGTTTACCCTTTCCAAATGGAGAAGCAATCAAAGTAGATAAATGGAGACAGATGGTCATACTTACAAAAAAGAGTAGTAGTAATACAAATGTGAAGGTGTTGTCCTCCTTAACACAGAACACTCTGGGATAGCCTGGAAAAGATTAATTAAAGTAACCAAAATTTCTTATCAATTACCATGTGGTTCTGAGGGTGAGAGGAAGCTCATGCTAAAACCATGATACCACAGGAATGATACCATAACCTGGGTGGGATCAGAAACCTTGAGTGAATGATTCTCATTCAGAAAAACTGTGGGTGCCATGCTGACAAACAACAGTTGTAATAGAAAATACAAAAATTTTGTGTTTATAGTAGGTTCCTCTGTTAGGACTTTTCATGTCAAGTGTATTGTGTGCAATGTTTTCTGATTAAGTTGTTTAATAAGTCACAAAAGCACCGGAGTAATGAAGAGGTTGACAAGTAAACAACGTAATTTATCCATGGTTCCTGCTATCAAAATGAGTTCCAAGTTCACGAAGTTCATTCAGAGATAACTGAAAACTGGTCTTGGTTGTAAATGAGTTAATGAACTGTCATTCAAACCTGGGAACTCACTGGCAGTGTGACAGGTTGTGATGGGAGCTCAGGTCTGGAGCCAGTAGCAGGCAACAAACTGTCCTTCTGTCTTTTTGGAACTGTTCTTCTGTGCCATGGCTAATTTGAAATTCCTCAAGATATCAAAGACACAGTGTTGCCTGTTCATTCTCTTCTCTGTCCAAGTTCATAGAGGTATTGCACTTTCTTGCACCCTTGAATTTAGGTGTGGCCGTATGACTTATGCTACTCAGTGAAATCTGAGCAGACATGCTCAGACTGGGGGCCCCTTCTGAGCAGATGCATTTAGGAGCCAGTGCCTGCTCCTCCGGCTGTCTCTTCCTCTGGTAATGTGATGATAGAGCATGTGTTGCTATACAGAAGCAACCTGGAATACTGAGCTGCTCTCAGGAAAGCCATTGTCTGAGGAGGTACCCTAGACTTGAAATGGACTTTGCTAGAGCTCATCTTTTGTTCAGTTAGTCACAAAGATTTGGGGGTTCTTTCATTACTGTATAACTTTGTCTATCTTGACTAAAGCTTAAGATAGCCCTTTAAAATCTCTCTTAATGTTTACTGAGACAGAGGCTGCTACTTGTTCTTCAATGTCCATTCCCCTCTTTTTTTTCTCAGATCAATAGAGAGTTTTTAGTTGGACATATAGATGTATAAAATAAAGGTGACATTTCCCAACCTCCCTCACAACTAAGATGTGGCTAGGTAACTGAGTACTGGTTCTGGAGTCCACCTGTTTCCTAGATAATTATGACTTCTGTATTTCTTCTTCTTCATTACTTTATCTGAACAAAAGGCAACTGTCCAAGAGAAACTGAGTTGTCCTCACCTGTACCCTGCCTTGTGTCAGAACAGAAAGGAACCCTCACTTTCAAGATTAAGCTATAAAAATTATGTGTCATCCATTTTGGGTGCTCCCTCACTCACTTGTGCTGAGAGAAGCCAACTGCCGTATTATAAGATGCTCTCTGGAAAGGTATATATGGCAAGGAACTGAGGGCAACTTCTGGCCTATATCCAGCAAGAAACTGGGACCCTCAGTCTAATATCCCATGAGGGACTCAGTCCTGCCCACAGCCATATGAGTGAGCTAGGAAGAGAATCCTCTCCCAGTCAAAGCTTCAGATTGGACTGCAGCCTTAGCTGACAGCTCAATGGCAATTTCATGAGAGGTCTTGAGCTAGAAGCACCCAGATGAACCATATCCAGATTCCTAACCTATAGAAATTGTGAAATAATACATATTTGCTGTTTTAAATGGTTAAGTTTTAGGGGCGATTTGTTCAATGGATTATGCATGGAAATGGCATATTCAATCTCTAATTCATGCCTTTAAAAGGAAGAGGCATGGCTTCCCCTTCCCCTTCCCTGTTTGCCTCATGGCCAGCATATTGTTGTGGAATGTCACTGGTCCATGCACATAAGAGGCACACCTGAAGCATAGCAGAGCAGTAAGGCAGGAACTTGGATGCCTGACAACTTCATGGAGCTGAACTTTCAAGACAGATCATACTTTTACATAAGAAAGAAATAGGCTTCTTTCTTATTTAAGTGATTACAAATTGGGGTTTCTTGTAAGATAGCTGAACATATATCATGACTAAAATATTTACTTGATTCCATAGGATGGAAAAGCTTCAGGAAGCAAATTGAATGGGAACAAGCTTCTTCATAGAAGCTGCGAATGCTCATATTATTAAATGTTTAAGAGATTTAAAATCAGATATGCAGGAGCCATTTTCTTCTTTCAAAACTGTAGATTATAGTGACCAGTCTCTTAAAAATGATGCAAAGGCTAGACTTGGGAATGCCAAAAGAGAAACCTGAAAATGTAGCTGATCACTTTGGTCAACTGACCACTAAGAGGGAGAGTTCAGGGAGTTGACAGGTAGGCTGATGACCTGCATTTGTATTCACAAGAATTCTTTTATACATCAGGCTAAATAGCTCTTTTCAAAATAAAAAAAAAAAATTGCATGTGATTATGTTTATTTTAAAAACTAAGAAAGTGGCATTTTTAATGTGTCACAAACATGTAGCTGCAAATGAGTAGCTGCAATCTACAGTGGTAATGTGTATTCTTTCTGTAATGCCTCTGTAACAGGTCAGCTTTCCCTTGGGTGAAAAAGGACAGAAAGAGTTTTCAGCCAATGTAAAGAGTTATGGGCTGCATAAAGAAATGGAGTCTTAACTGTAACTGGGACCATTTGCTTTCTAATCCTCAAATTTAATGCTGTAAGTTTTGCAAATAAGTAAAGTAAGACAGATGTAAAGAACACCATTGTCATGGTTCATTCTCAAGCCTGTCCAGATTGGGACTGAACCAGAGCTCTGCCCAAAAATGTCCTGTTACTTCAGTTATCAAAAATGTTTTCATTTGATTTTATCCCTGACTTTGTGTGTGCTGAACGTGAATAGACTAAATACAAATATCAGGAAAAAAACCCATCAGACATAAATAAAGATTTTAATAAAGGGAAAGATCTGCCTTTTCTTGAACTGGAAGATAGTATTATAAAGGATTATTTTTCTTAAATTATTTTATTTAATTCAACATAATTTCAGGTAAACATCTAAACAGAATTTGGGGAGAACTTGGACAAAATTATTCTAAAGTTAATCTAGCAATAAAGATTTGAAAATAACTGAGAATATCTGGAGGAGAATAATAAAAGAGGAATTGTCTTATATGAATGCAATACTTTCTTACTGGTCCTGGCCCAAAAATAGACAGGTAGATTAATGGACTGAAACAGAGGATCCAGAAATAGACTCACATAAATATGAAATGCAGTGCATAAGAAAGTTACCATGTCAACTCAAAAACAGGAAAACAAACAACCTAATAAATTTGTCACAAAACTTGAAAACTCACTTAACCAAAGAAGATATACGAATGCCTAATAAACACATGGAAAAAGACGTTTAACATCATTAGCCATTAGAAAAATGTAAATTAAAATCACAATGAGATTATCATTATACACCTATTAGAATGGGTAAAAAAAAAAAGAGCAAAACCGAAAATATCAAGTGCTGATGAGAATGCGAGACAATTGGAATTCTCAGACACTACTGATGGGAATGTAAAATGGTACAGCTATTTTGAAAAACAAGGAGGCAGTCTCTTATAAAGTTAAGAAACACTTACCATATTATTCAGTAATCCCACTCCTAAGTATTTAACCAAGAGAAATGAAAATGTATGTTCTCACAACAACTTGTATGCAAATGTCCATAACAACTGTCTTAGTCCATCCAGGCTGCTATGACTAGAATATCATAGACTGGCTGTCTTAAACAACAGACATTAATTCGTCACAGTTCTGGAGGCTGGGAAGTTCAAGACGAAGATGTTGGTAGATTCAGTGTCTGGTGATAGTTCCCTTCCTCATAGACAGCCACCTTCTTGCTATGTCCTTTAATGGCAGAAGGGTGAGAGAGCTCTCTGGGGCCTCTTTTATAAGATTACTAATCTCATTCATGAGGGCTCTACCTTCATGACCTAATCACCTCCAAAAGGCTCCACTTCCTAATATCATTACATTGAGGGTTAGATTTTCAACATATGAATTTTGGAGAGACACAAACATTCAATCCATAATAACTATTCATAATTGCAAAAAAAATTCCACATGTCCTTCAAATGGTGAACAGATAAAGAAACTGGTACAATGGAATACTGCTCAGCAATAAAAAGACAATGAACTATTGACTCACACACATGACAACATGAATGGAACTCAAATGCATTATGCTAAGTAAAAAAAAGCCATATTCAGAGGCACACTGTGTAACTATCTAGATGACATTATGAGAAAGGCAATGCTATAGAGTTTAAGGAAAGATCATTGGGTTGCCATCATTAGGGATGGGGAGGGCTTTTAATACAAAGGGGCAGTGAGAGGAATTTGTGGGAGGGTGATGGAATTGTTATGCACCTTGTTTATGGTGGTTAAACAACTCTGTACATTTGTCAAAATTCATGCAACTACACCAAAAGTGAATATTTCTAAATGTGAAATATAAAATAAATATTAAAAACATCATGTCATATTTGAGTGAAAAATTAATTATCTAATATGCAGGGTGTGATAGCAGGCTAGTGATTTAGATAAAAATAGAGGTAGAACTTTCCCTCAGTCTTCACATAAAAATAAAGTCTAGATGGATTAAGAATTTAATTGTAAATGTAGAAATTATAAAATATTATAAGAAAACATGGGCAGATAATTTTATAATCTTGGTTGGGAGAAGACTTTCAAATAAGCATGTCAGAAATTTCCAATGTATTTGAAAATATACAAACTTAAAACTGTTGGATAGCCAAATAAAATAAGCATGTCGAAACTAAATTGGTAAAGATATTTGCAACCTACATGGCAAAAGATTAATTTTATTATTAGACAAAAATCTCAAAAAATTAAACTTAAATAAAAATTTGGAAAGAACAGAAAAGATAATTTACAAAATAACCAATGAGCATAAATCAATGACCATAAACCAACTTCCTTAATGATCAAAGAAAAATAAAAACAACAGTTTTTTAATGTACCAGATTAATGAGGGGCAAAGGAATTGATAAAAATTTACTAATAGTATGGTTTAGAAACTGGACTCTCATGAACAATTTATGGGTATATAAATTTGTGGGTTGAAAAATATGAATACCTTGTTTCCCCTGATGAAGTACTAACACAATTTTTAAAAATTCATTTACTAAAGAATATTTGTTGCAGCATTGTTTATAATGTCAAAATTTTGGGCTGCCACAGATTTGTGAGCCTTTAAAATGCCCATGTGACCTTAGGTGGGAAATATAATATACAGAAGATTCTCAAAATTTTCAACCAGAGTAACTCTTTTTTCTTCCCCCAAAATGGGTCAACTTAGGTCATAAAGAGGCGACTGAAAGGATAGTCATTAAAATGTTAACAGAGGTCACATCTGAGATAGTGAGATTTTACTTCTTTTTACAGTTCTGTACTGTTTGAATTCTTTAAACAATGAGCATTTATCATTTTAATAAAAAGAATAATAAAACTGTTTTCAAAAGGAAGAAAAAGTGTCCAGTGGGTATAAAAGAAGTATAACTTAAAACTTCATTGTAAAACAAATCTTTTGTCTAATAGACACTGAAAATATTTGAGTGAATGAAAGACCGAGAGGTTCAGAGTCCAAAGATGAAGATCCAAGCCCTCACTGGGCTTACTTGCTTGTAATATTAGACAAAATAGTTCACCCCAGTAAGTCTTTGTTTTTTCATCTGCAAAACGGGAATCATACCTACCTTGCATCACAAAAGTGGTTGTTAAAATGAAACTATCAGTGCAAAATTAGTTTCTTGGATTCTTGAAATAATTGTAGGAAGTTACTTTGGGTTCTTTGAAGAATTTGAGGCGCAGAGAGATTAAGTAACTTTCCCCTGTTCTATTCACTATTGCACACTGTATTTACCGCAGATTAGACTGTCATATTTCTAAGGTTGTTGGTCAGCAGACCACACTTTGAGTAGCAAAGCTCTAAAATATACCTATGGACAGGTGTCTACAACCTCAGAGGAGGGTTCTGTCTCTCCAATTTATATGTTGCTCCAACATTTAGTGTCAGAACCCATGTTTTGGAAAATGTTTGAGATTATAAAGAGCTATGAATGGAGTGAATTCATACCAGAAGAACTGTGGGATAGAGCCAGGTTTGTCAGTGCCAAAACCTTACTAAATTTTTGATAACTTTGGTTTCTCACCAGAGGTTAGAACCTTGAATTCTATTGCCTCTTCTCAAAAGTTTGGTTGCTAAAGTTAATATTTGTGAAGGACTGCTAAGGCAACAGAGATAGGGCCAGGCCCTAACTTGAAGAGGGGTGGTGGCCGTGGCCTGGGGCAGGTCCAGTTGGGAAAGGCTGTGTCCTTGGTGGGTTAGGACTGGCCCATCAGTAGGATAATAGGCAGGGATTCCTTCTTCATGAGTCTCCTAGTCTTGCCTTCATGGGGCTTCCTCTCAGATCTTCAAATCCTGGTCTTATTAACCATTCTGACACATTTTACCTTAAATTCATTGGAGAGCTACTATTTATGGGGTGAAGGCTTCTCTCCTCTCAACATCCCCACCTTACTAAGCAACCACTTCACGTCCCTTCCTCCAGTAAATGGAGTCACCCTTGGAGGAGGCCAGGCCATGTGCACCTCTGGGTAACACTGATGAGACCTCTCGAAGGTGCATGGAAGCTGCATCACATTGTGTTCACACACTCTGATTTTTCTGAGAAATGCTGTAAGAAAGAGGAACATGGGAGATTAGCATTAGCATGTTAGTCAAAATGTTGCTCATAAAATGATAGCAATCCATATGAGGTCCTATAGGGGAAATGCTTTTAGGGCTTTCTTAAAACTCTGAAAAGTGGTGTTTTAGAGAAATTAGCATGGTTTTTATCTTGTAAATCTAGAACATCATGTATTCTTCTTTGCTTTTGCTGCTAGAAAGCTCAGAGTTAAATTTTTGAGCTACATTTACTAGTATATAGAACCATATGGCACACATTTTTGTATTTTACCTCACCTATGATTTTATCTTATTTTCTTACTTATTTTTTTACCCACATTTCTTATTAATTTATCATTATTACTATTTTACTATTATTTTTATTTTATAATTACAGTTGGCATTCAATATTATTTTATATTAGTTTCAGGTATACAACATAGTGGTTAGACATTTATATAATTTATGAGCGATCCCTCTGATAAGTCTAGTACCCACCTGGTACCATACATAGATATTACAATATTATCGACAATATTCCCTATGCTGTATTTGCCATTCCCATGACTATTTTGTAAATACCAATTTGTACTTCTTAATCTCTTCCCTTTTACCACTCAGCTCCCTAGCTCTCTTTTTCTCTGGCAATCATCAGTTTGTTCTCTGAATCTACAAGTCTGTTTCTGTTTTGGTTGTTTGTATATTTTGTTTTTAAAATTCAAATATAAATAAAATTATATGGTATATGCCTTTATCTGACTTATTTTACTTAGCATAATACCCTCGGGGTCTATCCATGTTGTCACAAATGGTAAGATTTTATTCTTTTTTTATGGCCAAGTAATAGTCTATAGTATATATGTACCACATGTTTTTTATCCAATCGTCTATTGATGGGCACTTAGGTTGCTTCCATATGTTGGCTATTGTAAATATCACTGCAGTGAACATAGTGGTGCATATATTTTTTAAAGATTTTTATTAAAGTGTAGCTAACATACAGTATTGTATTAGTTTCAAGTGTGTGCCATCGTTGTTCAACTTTTATATACCTAAAGAAGTGATCACCATGATAAGTCCAGCAACTATCTGATATCATATAATGCTATTACAATGTTATTGACTATGTTCCCTATGCTATACACCATATCCCCATAACTTATTTGTTTTATACCTGGAAGTCTGAAAAATTCAATATCCTTCGTCTTTTTTTCTATCTTTTTAATTACAGTTGACATTCAATATTACTTTATATTGAGTTTCAGGTGTACAACATAGTGGTTAGATATTCATATAGTTTATAATTTATGAGTCATTCCCCTGATAATTCTAGTACCCACCTGGCACTATACATAGTTATTACCATACTATTGACTATATTTCCTATGGGCTTTACTTTAAATGCCCATGACTATTTCGTAATTACCAATTTGTACTTTTTAATCTCTTCACCTTTTTCACCCAGTCCCCCAAACCCTGTCTCATCTGGCAATCATCAATTTGTTTCCTGCCTCTATGAGTGTTTCTGTTTTGTTTGTTTGTTTATTTTGTTTTTTAGATTCCACATTTAAGTGAGATCATATGGTATTTGCCTTTCTGTTTTATTTCACTTAGCATAACACCTTCTAGGTCCACAATGTTGTCACATATGGTGAGATTTCATTCTTTTTTTATGGCTGAGTAATATTTCATAGTATATATATTATGTATAATATATATACCACATCTTCTTTACCTAATTGTCTATTAATGGGCACATAGTTTGCATCCATACCTTGGCTATTCTAAATAATGCTGCAGTGAAAATAGGGATGCATATATCTTTTAGAATTTGTGTTTTGGATTTCTTGGAATAAATACCCAGAAGTGGAATTGCTGGGTCATATGATAGTTCCATTTTTAATGTTTTTGAGGAAACTCCACATTGCTTGCCATAGCAGCTGCAGCAATTTACAATTCCACCAACAGTGCACAAAGGTTCCCTTTTCTCCAAATCTTCACCAACACTTATTGTTTGTTCATTTATTGATGATGGCCATTCTGATAGGTGTGTGGTGATACTTCATTGTGATTTTTATTTGCATTCCCTAATAGCTAGTGAGGTTGATCAGCTTTTCATGTTTATTGGCCATCTTTATGTTATTTTTGGAGAAATGCCTATTTAGGTCTTCTGCCCATTTTTTAAATTGGATTGCTAGTTTTTTTGCCATTAAGTTGCATGAGTTCTTTATAAATTTTGGATATTAACTCCTTATTGGATGTATCGTTAGCAAATACATCCCATTCAGTACAGTGTCTTTCCAATTTGTCGATGGATTTCTTTTTTGCGTAAAACCTTTTTTAGTTTGATGTCGTCCCATATGCTTTTTTTTTCTTTTGTTTATCTTGCCAGAGGAGATATATCAGAAAAAAATATTACTAAGAGCAATATCAGAGAGTTTACTGTCTATGTTTTCTTATAGGAGTTTTATGGATTTGGGTCTTACATTGAAGTCTTTAATACATGTTTATTCTTTTTAAAAAATTTATTAGGAGTAGTGTCTGAAGCATAGCAGAGTGAGGGATCTCCCTGGATCTCTCCTCTTAAAATAACAATAAGATGGATATCTAAAACTCAACAAATAACGTCCGACCTACACACAAGAATGTCTGAGTGAGATTTCTGTGCATAAGAGCTTCCAAAGGACAAAATTGTGAGAGTCTGGAGGGTAAATGGGAGGAACAGAAAAGTTGCCACACGCAGCTGGAGCTCTCTGCAGGAGGAGGGGAAGGAGAGAAATCGTGGTTGGTTCCCCAAACGGCCCTATCTAAGGGATCGGTGAGTTCCCCAAAGCAGAGCCCAGGCACAGAGTTGCAGACTGGGCCGTAAAACAAAACATATGCTGCTTTCAGGAGACACATCTCAGTTCCAAAGACAAATATAGACTCAAAATGAAAGGGTGGAAAATGATAGTCCAAGCAAATGGCATTCAGGGAAAAGCAGGAGTAGCAGCACTAATATCAGGTGAAATAAACTTCAAGATAAGAAAGGTAAAGAGAGATACTGAGGGACACTTCATAATGATAAAGGGAATCATACATCAAGAAAATGTGACACTTACAGTTATGCTCTCAATCAGGGAGCCCCGAAATATGTAAAGCAATTACTAACAGAACTGACCAAAGGAGAAACTGACCAAAACACTATTGTGGTAGGAGACCTAAATACCCCACTGTCAGATATGGACAGATCATCCAAATAGAAAATCAAAAAGGAAATAACATCCTTCAATGATACATTAGACCAACTGGACATAGTTGACATTTACAATTGCTTAGACATTCTTCTCCAGTGCACATGGATTGATCACATGCTGAAACACAAAACTAGCATCAACAAATATAAGTACTGAAATCATACCAACCATTATGTTATTCTCTGATCATAATGCTTTGAAGCTAGAGATCAACTGTAAAAAGAAAGTGGGAAGAACCACAAATACATGGAGAATAAACAACATGCTACTGAAGAATGACTGAGTCATAAAAGAAATAAAAAGAGAGATCAAGAGATATATAGAAACAAATGACAATGAAAGTACAATATATCAAAACTTTTGTGTCTATTTGAGTTTGTTATTATTTTTTTAAGGTTCAATTTGTTTGTAGTTTCAAGTGGAGAGATCAAGGGGACGGACCCATTATGCGGACCCCTTGATGTCACTCCTTGAGTTTATTCTCTATATGGTGTAAGAAGGTGGTTTAGTTTCACTTATTTTCTTTTGCATATATCTGTCCAGTTTTCCATTTATTGAATAGACCGTCATTACTCCATTGTCCTTTGTCCATTGTCCATTACTCCTTTGTATTGACCATATAGGCATTGGTTTATTTCTGGTCTGTTTATTCTGTTCTATTGATCTCTATGTCTGTTTTAATGCCAGTACCATGTTGTTTTGATTATCATAGTCTTTTGATACAATTATAATTAGAATGGTTTTCTTAATTTCTCCTGATAGTTTGTTGCTGGTATATTTCTGAATATTAATTCTGAACTGAATTCATTCATCAGTTTCAATAAGTTTTTGGTGGAATCTTTAGGGTATCTATATATAGTATCATAGCATTTACAAATAATGACAATTTAATTCTTCTTTTCCAATTTGGATGCTTTTTATTTCTTTTTCTTGTCCAATTATGGCTGAAACTTTCAATATTATGTTGAATAAAAGTGGCAAAAGTGGTCATCTTTGTCTTGTTCTTGCTCTTAAGTTAACACTTTTAGCTTTTTATTGTTTAGTATGATGTTAGTTGTGAGTTTATCATATATGGCCTTTATTATGCTGAGGTATGTTCTCTCTATTCCCACTTTGATGAAAGTTTTTATCATAAAGAAATGGTTTGAGAAGGATAGGTGTTAATTCTTTTTGATTTTTTGGTAAAATTCATCTGTTAAGCCATCTAACCCAGGATTTTGTTTGTTGAGAGTTTTTTGATTACTGATTCTATGTTGTTAGTAGTTATCAGTCAGTTCAGATTTTCTGTTTTTTTTTTTTTTTTTCCTTGATTTGGTCTTGGAAGATTGTATATTTCTAGGTATTTATTCATTTCTTCCAGATTGTCCAATTTGTTGGCAAATAATTTTTCACAGTATTTTCTTATGCTCCCTTTTATTTCTGTGGTGTCAGCTGTTACTTCTTTTTCATTTCTGATTTAATCTATATGGGTTCTCTTTTTTCTTGATGATTCTGATTAAAGGTTTATCAATTTTGTTTACATTTTCAAAGAACCAGCTCTTGGTTTCATTAATCTTTTGTATTGTTATTTTTAGACTCTATTTTGTTTATTTTTGCTGATTTTCATTATTTCCTTCCTTCTACTAATTTTGAGCTTTTATTGCTCATTTTTTCTAGTGCCTTTAACTGTAAGATTAGAATGACTGAGATTTTTCTAGTATCTTTAGGTAGGCCTGTATTGCTATAAATTTTCCTCTGAGGACTGCTTTCTCTGTGTCCCATAGATATTTGGGTTGTTGTGTTTTTATTTTCATTTGTCTTAAGGTATCCTCATTTCTTCCTTAATTTCCTTGTTAACCCATTCATTGTTTAGTAGTGTGTTATTTACCTCGATGTGTTGTGGGTTTTTCAGTTTTTTTTTCTTGTAATTGATTTCTAATTTCATACCACTGTGATTGGAGAAGATCTTGATATCATTTCAATCTTCTTGAATTTATTGAGACTTCTTTTGTGGTATAACATGCTGTCTAACCTGGAAAATATATCATATGTGCTTGAAAAAAATGTATTCTACTGCTTTAGGGTGAAATGTCCTAAAAATATCAATTAAATCTGTCTGGTCTAATGTGTCATTTAAGGCTGCTGTTTCCTTGTTGATTTTCTGTCTGAATCATCTATCCATTAAGGTCAATGGGTATTAAACTCCTTTATTATTACTGTACTACTATCTCTTCCTTGTTTGTCCATTGATTTTTGCTTTATATATTTAGGTGCACCTATGTTGGGTACATAAATGTTTATAAGGATTACATACTCTTATTGAATTGATCTCTTTATCATTATGAAAAGTTCCTTGTCTCTTATTACGGCCTTTTTTTTTAAAAGTGTATTTTGTGTGATGTAAGTATTGCTACTCCAGCAATACTTTTGCATAAAATGTATTGTATTGTGCCACCTGTTTACTTGGTGGGTCTTTTGATCTGAAGTCGATCTCTTGTAGATAGCATATATATGGGTCTTTTGTTCTTATTTGTTCAGCTACCTTATGTCTTTTTATTAGAACATTTAATTTATTTGCATTTAAAGTAATTATTAATAGGTATGTAGCTATAGCCATTTTATTATTCGTATTTATGTTATTTTCTCCTCTTCTTCTTAAAGAAGTCTCTTTAACATTTCTTGTAATACTGGTTTGGTGGTGATGAACTCCTTTAGCTTTTTCTTGTCTTGGAAGCTTGCTCTTTATCTGTACTTCAATTCTGAAGGATAGCTTTGCTGGGTAGAGTAATCTTAGTCATAGGTCCTTGCTTTTCATCACTGTGAATATTTTATGCCAATCCCTCTGGCCTTCAATGTTTCTTTTGTAAAATCAGCTGACAGTCCCTTGTAGCTAACTGATTGCTTTTTTCTTGCTGCTTTTAAGATTCTCTTTTTGTCTTTAACCTTTGTTATTTTAATGACAATGTGTCTTGGTGTGGGCCTCTTTGAATTCGTCTTTTTTGGGGACTCTCTGCACTTCCCCGACTTGTACAAATACCTCCTTCCCAGGTTAGGAAAGTTTTCCGTCGTTGCTTTTTCATATAGGTTCTCAATCCCTTGCTTTCTCTCTTCTCCTTTTGGTACCCCTATGATGCGAATGCTGCTATGCTTAATGATTTACTTAGGTAGATCTGCTATGTCTCCCAATCTTGGCAGGGTGGTCTTATGTAGTAGGTATCCTGTGGGGCCCAGTGGCACAGTCTCACTGATCACCTCAATGGTATATTCCAGGAGTGTCCATTGAGCAGGTTGTGTACCACTCTATTGTAGTTGACATTTCATTACTTTTGGCATGTCAGAAGGTGGGATTGACCTTCAGGCTTACTGACTGTGAGGACTGGTCAGGAGACCAGAGCATAACCTGTGGTGTGGGAGCTGACTCCACAAAGCAGGATTTGCCCCAGTGGGCTCTGGTTTCTACCAAGACCACCATTGGGTATGCTGCTTGTGGTGCTAATTGGGTTGTGTTCATTGTGGTTTAAAGCTGGCCACTGAGTGTGTTAGTTCTGGGACCTCTTGGGAGGGGCTCTGGTGAAGTCCAAGGTTAGCCACTGCCTGTGACCAGCCCAGGCTACCTGTTATGAAATAGAAGTGATCTGTGGTTGGTAGTTGACTGTGTTGGACCTGGAGATATGTGGGAAAGACCACTCTGCAAACTGAGGCTGAGGGTCACCAGTACTGGGCCTGGGGCAGCTCAGAACAAGGCTCATAGCACCAGGAATTTTGCTGCCATCTTTAAGCTGACCATAAGTCTTAGCCACTGAAAGAGTGCTGAGTGGTATGCAAGTTGGGTGAGGCAGGATCTTAGGGAATATCAGGGTGGGCAAGTAGTGTTCACGAAGTTAATGCAGATTCAAATTTGGCAGTACTGCTGAGCCTGGGGCCACTAATAAAAGGATATACCAAGACTGGCCACTGCCTGACTGGGGACTGTGGACCTTTGAGAGTTTTTAAAGAAAGATGGCAGTGGCGTTGAGGCTGTCTGCTTACCATGGAAAGAGCCTCTGGCATTGGGCAAGTTGGGAATCACCAAGGTGAAGTGAGCAAATTTCACTAGGCCAATGCAGAATCAGATTTAACTGTGTGGGGGGAAGACTCAACACAGGGACAATGGCAACTGTCCCTTCTGTCCTCACTCTGAAACTACACAACTCTGTTTATCCCTGTATGTCTCTGATGCCTCCCCATCTGTCGTCTCTCTGCCAGAGCCCAGGGTGAGTGTCTGCCAACGAATCTATGTGCAGGCCCTTTAAGAGGATGCCTGGGTTTCCAGCAGTTTTTTGTCTCACCTGGACTGATGGATGAAATCGCCACTGATTTTCACAGCCAGATGCTGTGGGGGCTTCTCTTTTTGGAACTGGTGCTCTGGGTTAGGGAGGCTGGTGTGGTGCTGGGACCCCTTGCTCCTCAGGGGGGACTTCTGCAACAGAGATATCCCTCCCGTTCTCAATTGCCATGTGTGTTTAGGGCCAGCCCATTAAGCATCTCTACTCCTCCTACCAGTCTCAATGTGGCTTTTTCTTTATATCTTTAGTTAGAAGACTTCTGTTCAGCTACTCTCCAGATGATTCTTCAGATTGATTGTTCTATAATTTAGTTGTAGCTTTGATGTGGTTATGGGATGAAGTGAACACAGCATTTTCCTACTCTGCTTTCTTGACCAGAACTGCTATCATTATTATTATTTTAACAGCTTTATTGAGATATAGTCAATAAACTGCATGTGTTTAAAATGCATAATTTGATTTCTGACCCATGCATATAACTGTGAAATCATAACCACAGTCCATATGATGAACATACCCCCGCCACCCCCCTGACACCAGGTTCCTTGTTTCTCTCTTTAGTGCCTTATCTACCCTCCCCAATTTTCCTCCTAATGTCCGGCAAACACTGGTTTGCTTTCTCTCACTGTGGATTAGTTTGCATTTTCTAAAATCCCATGCTAATGGAACCAGACAGGATATAAAGTACAGCATGGAGAATGTAGTCAATAATATTGTAATAACTATGTATGGTGTCAGATGGGTACTAGACTTATTGGGGTGATCACTTCATAAGGTATATAAATGTCTAATCACTATGTGTACACCCGAAACTAATAAAATATTGTATGTTGACTGTAACTAAAAAATTTAAAAATATTTTTAAAAATTGCCAAACTCTTTTTCCAAGTGACAGCATCATTTTTCATCTCCCTTTGCAGTGTATGAGAGTTTCAATTCTTCCATGTCTTTGTCAACGCTGGCTGTGTTTAGTCTATTTAGTTAATAAATGTGTAGTGCTACCTTATAGTGGTTTTAATTTGCATTTCTCTAATGGTTAATGCTGTTGAAAATCTTTTCATTGCATATTGGCATCCTTATATCTTCTTGGGTGAAATGTCTGTTTAGATATTTCACCCATTTTTATAAATTGGGTTTTTTTTTGTTGTTTAATATTATTAAGTTTTGAGACTTTTTAATATATGCTGGATACAAGTCCTTTATCACATATATAATTTGCAAATATTTTTTTCCTAGTCTATGGTTTGTCTTTCATTCTCATAATGGTCTTTTTAAAAATTCAATTTACTGGGGTAACATTGTTTATAACATTATATAAGTTTCAAGTGTACAATTCTATAATACATTAATAGTATACTGCATTGTGTGCTCACTACGCAAAGACAAGTCTCCTTCTGTTACCATATATTTGACCTCCTTTTATCTCTTCAACCACCCTCCATCCCCTTTCATTCTGGCAACCACCATACTGTTGTTGTCTGTGTCTAAGAGGTTTTTTGTTTTTATTTTTGTTTGCTCATTTGTTGTGCTCTGTTTTATATCCCACATGTGAGTGAAATCATATGTCTTTTTTTGTCTTGTCTTTTTTTGTCGTATTTTTGTCGTATTTCACTTTGTGTAATACTCTCAAGAGTCATTTATATTGTCACAAATGGCAGTATTTCATCTTTCTTATGGCTGAGTAAGATTCCATTGTATATATGTACTACCTCTTCTTTATCCAATCATCCATAGAAGGAAGCTTATTTCCTTCTTGACTTATTTCCATGTCTTGACTACCATGAATAATGCTGCAATGAACATAGAGGTACATATATATTTATGGATAAATGTTTTCCAATTTTTCTGAAGATGGATTGTTAGATCATAAGATAGTTCCATTCTTAATTTTTTGAGGGACCTCCATACTGTCTTCCATAGTGGCTGTACTAATTTACATTCCCACTGGTAGTGTATGAGGGTTCCTTTTTTCCACATCCCTCTCCAATACTTGTTATTTCTTGTCTTATTGATAATAGACATTCTAACATGTATGAGGTGATATCTCAATTTGGTTTTGATTTGTATTTTCCTTATAGCTAGTGAAGTTGTGTATCTTTCATGTATCTGTTGGCCATTGTATATCTTATTGGGAAAAGTAGTTCAGGTTATTTGCCCATTTTTACAATTAGATTGTTTGATATTTGGTTGTTGAGTTGTATGAGTTCTTTACATATTTTGGATATTAGTCATTTGTTGTATTTTTTGTAAGTATCTTCTCCCATTTGGTTGGTTGCATTTTGTTTTGTTGATAGTTTTTGTTGTTGTGCAGAAGCTTTTTAGTTTTATGTAGTCCCATTCATTTATTTTTGCTCTTACTTTCTTTGTCTTTGGGGTCAAATTCATGAAATCTTCTCTGAAACCGACGTCCATAACTTTAGTACCTATGTTTTCTTCTATGTATTGTGTTGTTTCAGGTCTTATATTTAGGTTTTTGATCCATTTTACATTAATTTTTGTATATGGTGTCAAGTTGCAGTCTAGTTTCATTATTTTGCATGTGGTTTTCCAATTTTCCCAACACCATTTATTAAAAAGACTTTCTTTTCTTCAGTGTATATTTTTGGCTCCTTTGTTGAAAATTAGTTGCCCCTATACATATAGGCTTATTTCTGGGCTCTCAATTTTAATTTTGCTCTTTTTTTTTTTTCAGGATTGATTTTGGCATTTGGAGTCTTTTGTTGTTACATAAAAATTTGATGACTTTTTGTTCTATTTCTTTGAAAAATGCCATTGGGATTCTGGTGGAGATTTCATTAAATCTGTAGATTGCTTTGGGTAATATGACTTTTAACAATGGTGATTCTTTTAATCCATAAACTCACAGTACCTTTCCATTTCTTTGTGTCTTCAATTTCTTTCAATAATGTCTTGTAGTTTTCAGTGTAGAGGTCCTTCAGATTTTTTTTGTCAAGTTTATTCCCAGGTAAATTATTCTTTTTGTTTCAATTGCACATAGAATTTTTTTCCATTTCTTTTTTCTGAAATTTCACGGTATATAAGAATACAATGCATTTTTATACATTGATTTTGTATCCTGTAACTTTATTGTATTTATTTATTGTTTCTATTTTTTTTTTCTTGGTATAGTCTTTGGGATTTTTTATATAAAACATCAGGTCATCTGCAAAGAGTTATAATTTATTTTTTCATTCCTAATTTGGATGTCTTTTATTTCTTTTTCTCTCCTGGTTGCTTTCGTTAGGATTTCCAGTACTGTGTTGAATAACAGTGGTGAATGAGACCATCTTTGTCTTATTTCTGATCTTAGAGGAAAAGCTTCAGTTTTTCACCATTGAGTATGATATTAGCTGAGGTTTTGTCATATATGGCCCTTATTATGTTGAGGTAATTTCCTTCTATACACATTTTATTGAGTGTTTTAATTATAAATGGATAATAGTAGTCTTTTTTTAAAGAGAATTTTAAAAATTTTTGATAAAGTCCTATTTATTAATTTGTTCTTATATTGGTGTTATGTCTTAGAAATCTTTGACTAATAAAGGTCAAATTCAGGGCACGGACCTGTATGTTTGCTCCAAAGGCCATGTACTTTCCATTACCCTACATCACGCCCATTAATTTGTCAGCAGATGTTGATCAAGTCAGGATACCAGGATAAGAGCGTTGGTAATAACCCAGGTGAGAGATGATGGTGGCTTGGGCCAGGATGGCAATAGTGAAAAGCAGTTGGATTCAGATCTGTTTTGAAAATAAAGTCAAAAGAACTTTTTTTGTTGAACTAGATGAAGCATGTGAGAAAAAGAGAAACATTGAAGTTGACTCCGAGGCTTTGGCCTAGGCAGGTGGAAGTGCAGAGTTGCTGCATTCTGAGTAGGAGGCTGTGAGAGGAGCAGACTTTGTGGGGGAGACCAAGAGTTTGGTTTGGGACATTCTACATTTTGGGTTATCTATTAGACAGATCAATAGATGTGAAGGGAGGCAGTTGGTATTCAAGAGAGAGGTCAAGTTTGGGTATTATTAGCATATAAATTGTATTTAAAGACATAGGCCTGGGTGAGATGGGGGAGACACCTCATCCCTGATACTTTCTAATATATATTAGTTAGGAAGATGAAACAGCAAAAGAGACCCAGATGGAGGATTGAATGAGGTAAGAGAAAAACCAAAAAAGGGTGGAGTTCTGGAGGCCAGTGAGGGAAGGGTTTCTAAAAGGGAGTGATGAATTGTCCGTGTCAGGTGCTGCTAAAAAGGCCCTGGGACCTCAGTGGGTGGTGGCGAGTTCAAAAGGGGAAGTGGGGGCAGAGATTATAAACAGCTCCACTGAAAATTCTGCTGGCAGAGAAGAGCAGAGAATTGGGATGAGAGATGAAGAAATAGGGTTGAGAAAGAGATGATTTTTTATTTTTTTAAATGGGAGAAATGACAGTATGTTTGTATGTTGATAGGAATGATTCCACAAACAGAAAGCCTTGATGTGGGACACCCTGAACTTTCACTATTTTAGTCACTGGAGAGGCAGAAATTAGAAGATTCTTTCAATCTATACTAACTTTGCTGGGCCCAAGAAGCCATGGAAAGAGAGACTGGATACAAACCAGTTAAATTACCAGAAACACAAGTAATTCAAAGGCACAAGTTATCTTCTCGTAGCTCAAATAATTTTGCCTCTGTCCACCTGGAACCTTCATATATAAGGTCCAATAAAACCAGGGCTTTACAGTTCCACCTGTGCTATTTCTCTCAATTTAAAGAGGAAATCATTGTGGGGCAGATTTAGAATCTTCCACGTCTCGTTCTTAAGGGCAGGAACCAGGTCTCTGTTCTTGCTTACATTGTATCTTTAGCAGTTTACAGTGTGGCTAGTACATAGTAAGGGTGCATAATCTTTGTTGAATGAATGCCAAGACTCACTTTAAAAATCTACTTTCCCCAAGGCAAATCCAAACTACAAGGAGATACCACCTCACACCTTCCAGGATGGCTATTATCAAAAAGATAAAAGAGAACGAATGTTGGCAAGTATGTGGAGAAAAGGGAAACCTGGTGCACTGTTGGTGGGAATGCGTGAATTAGTACAGCCATTCTGGAAAACTTCAAAAAATTAAAAATAGAATTACCTTATGATCCAGCAATCCTACTTCTGGCTATATATCCAAAGGATACAAAATTAGTACCTTGCAGAGATATCTGCACTACCGTGCAGCATTATTTACAACAGCCAAGACATGGAAACAACCTAAGTGTCCATCAGTAGATGAATGGATAATAAAAATGTTATGTGTGTGTGTGTGTGTGCGCTCGTGCGTGCGCGCGTGCGCGCGCGCTTTAATAAAAAAGGAAAATTCTGGCATTTGCAACAACATAGATGAAACTGGAGGGCATTACAGTAAATGAAATAAGCCAGACACAGAAAGAAAAAATTGCAAGATCTCGCTTATAAGTAAAATCTAAAATCATCAAACTCATAGAAACAGAGAGTAAAACAGTGATTACCAGAGGCAGAAGGTGGGGGAATGGGGAGATATTGGTCAAGGGTATAAAGTGCCAGTTAATGTAGGATGAACAAGTCCAAAGATCTCATGTGCAGCATGAGGACCACAATTAATACTATATAGAATACTGGAAATTTTCTGAGAGAGTAGATTTCAGGTGCTCTTATCACACAAAAACACACAATGATACCAATGTTATAGAACATTAGTTAGCTTTACTATAAAAATCATTTCACAGTATGTGTGTGTATATATGTATATAATCATTATGTTGTACACCACATATATATGCAATTTGTATCTAAAAAATAGTTTTTTCCATTTAAGCCTTGATTTGAACAAGATATTCAAATCAAGATATTCCACATTTTCACAATAAATTTTTACACAGTTATTTAAAAATAGAGCACACAAAAACAACACGGAGACATGCCAGAGACTACTGGAAACATCCTAATAAAATTTAAAATTAGAAAATGAGAGAACTCAGATTTGACTTGTAAGGGCGATGAGGATGGGAGGACTATTTTTCTTTGCAGTATTTAATCTTGCTGATTGTGATGCAGTTTACTTTTGCTTTTTCCTATAAGCAGGATTGAATGTTTCTGTGCAGTATATTTTAGTGGGAGTTTTCAATGTGAAAATAATGCTAGTGATCAGACCCTCATCTGAAATTCAAATTCCAAAAAAAACTTTTAATCTTGAGCAAAGTGAAGACAACATAAGATTCAGGTTTTTGCTTTAAATATTTGACTTTAAAAAATGAAATAGTTCTCTCTGAACCATCTCTGAAAATATTGGACATTAAAGGTGCAGAATTGGACTGTTTGGGTCAATGCAAAAAGCTCTGGGCAGAGGCTTTTAGAAAATGTCCACTTTAGAGAAACTTTGTGTTATATAAGCTTTGTCCATGAGATGGCAATGTTGTGCTACAAAAAGAAATTTCTCTTAACCTATTGCTCTGAAAAACCCAGCTAGATCAGAGCAAAGAGGTATAGACCAGAGCAGGTGAAAAAGATCAGAGCAGAGCAGTCTCCTTGCCCCAAGGCTGCCTCTCAGCCATGCTTACTGCTTTATAATTGAGCTGTAACACTACTGAGCTGTTTCTCAGCCATACTGTTCTCATAGCTGTGCTGTATCACAATTGAGCTGTTTGCAATGAATCAAGTTTCCTTCTTCACTGTATCCCAACTTAGGGATTCCTATTGGTGTTGAATTGGCACCAACAACCATGATCATTGGTTGACAATACAGAAGTGGAATCATTGGATCATGTTGTAATTCTAATATTTTGAGTAATCAATTTTACATTTCCACAAGTAATAGTCAAAGGTTCCAGTTTCTTCAAATCCTCACCAACACTCATTTAGATCTTTCTTCTAAGCACTGCTGGCCATGCACACCTAACCTAATATGGAAAAATTAGTCACCCATCAGTTCCTTACTCAGAATTATTAATAGGTGTTTCTCTTTTTAAGAAAATTGAGAGATAATTGACATGTAACATTATACTAGTTTCAGGTGTTCAACATAATGATTCAATTAGGTATATATTGCAAAATGATCACCATAATAAGTTTAGTTAACACCCATCACCACACATAGCTACAATTTTTTTCTTGTGACGATATATATTTCTTGTGGTGATGTATATTTCTTAATAGGATATCTGCCTTATATCCAGACATTTGGCAGATTATTTCTTTTAATCAATTTTTCCACCTCGCTTTTTACAAGATGGCCATTTTAAATAAAACTATAGTAACCTTTTTCTTGTCAGGAAAACATTGTAGAGTTGTTTAGATTTATTGTTGAAAGCAGATGAGGTATATGAAAGAAATAACTTCAAAATGTTATTTTATTGATTCTCTGGCCAAATAGTGAGCTGAATGAATATCATAGCTCTAATTTCTCTGAAGGAGGTCCAGAGAGGATAAGGCACATGGTCTCACGGATAGAGGCAGCAGAGCGGGGTTTGAACTCAGGCTAGCTGACTCTAAGTCTCCTACCCAATATTCATGAATTGACCTTTAAGATGTAGATAGTTATCTCAAACTTTTGTATCTTAAATTTTAGTAAGTATTAAATATGAATCATAAAGGATTCACTTAGATAAGTTTTGTCTACATTATCAAAAAAGCTAGGCTCTGAATTTATACTTTGCTTTTGTTATTTTCCCCCATTGCAAGAATTATATGAGGAAAATAGTATTTCTTATTGAAATAATGCTTTCTGCTGTAGTCAATTGCAGAGTTAGCCAGCTGTTCACTTTATGATTTATAAAGACCCCTCATGTGGGTGACTGCTTGTCTCCAACCTGTGTGCTTGGCTAGGCCCATCTTCCTGTACATCTGTTCAAGGCATAGCCATAGTCAGGGGACTCTGTCTATTGGTATCTGATTCTTTATATATGAGCACCTAGAGATGGCACCAGGGACACATTATTTAAAAATAAGATGTGTGCTGGCATAAACTCTGCTTATTTTGTATATAACAATAAAATGATAAGTCCTGAGTATTATAGCACACTTTTAAAAAGTCCTAAGTTAAAACATGTAATTTTAAAGAACATCTCTTATCTGTGCTACATATATAAAAGATATTTCTTTCAATGAATTGTGCGTGACTATGCAGAAGTTTGGGAAATTTTTTATTCTAATAAATAGTCTTGGCCTTCAGTTTCTTCATTTCTCACTCCTGAAATGCTGTGTGTTCACAGGGAGACTGTGCATTCTGGTAAAGACATGCTGAGAAAGGCAAGGCCAATGGGAGTATGAGCTCTTTCTACACTTGGTAAATGATACACAAAAGAGAAAGAAATATTTTAACATAAGAGGCTAATGTCTGAGCTGCTTTTTTTCGAAGTTTTCTTCAGAGACTTTTTCTTAATACTCAAAGAGCTTGAAATTCTGTTGTTTTTTTTTCCACTCACCAACTATGAAACTTTAGATTTGCCTAAATTCTCTGGGCGCTAAGCCAAAAAAGGTGATGTGAAGATTACGTGAAATAATGTGCGCAAAATCTTTGATGATAGAATGTACTTAATATTCTACTTAGAGGATAGGTATTATTACGCTGAGAGAGAGGGTGATAGCAGTAGAGTGTCATTGTCCATGATCACCAGGCAGAGCTGGATTCGGGAACATATTGATTAATTCCTTAATTCCCAAAGTCTATTACTGAGGTAGAAAAGAAATGGATAGATTCTCTTGTCCCCTTAACCTTTGCAGTTTCCAAAGGGTCCTCCCTGGAAATTTGTCAGGGGCTGTATCTTGGGGACAAATAGAGGCTCGAATCATTCTGCCTGCTGTCCCATGAGCAGTTAATCCATTTGGTGGTAAGTTCCATGCAAAAAAAAAAAAAAAAATGACAGTTTTATGTATTGAGATTGATGCAAACAAGGGCCTTTTGTTTTGGGCCAAGTGGGCAGAGAACAAAACTTCATTGTGGTAATCTCTAGCAGACATTTGTAGCAATAGTTTGGAGTGATTCAAGCCATTTTTTTTCTACAGATTTATCTTGTAGGCATTTAAAAAGTAGAGATAAATGAAATGATTAAATCAGAGATAGCCAGGTACTTCAGATGAACATGCTGTTAAGAGTGAATGAAGTTGACTAATAGAAACACAATGGAGTTATCTTAGTTCTATATTGAAAGGCTCTATTTTGCTTTAATTGTGTAGTAGAATTAATGTTCTGGCCTAAAAGAGAAAAGCCAATCTATATCTACAAACTTTTGAAGAAACGTAGTCTTAAAAACAATAACAGCAATAACAACTCATAAATAATTAAAAATATGTGGGGTTTTTGTTTATAAAAAGTAGACATTCGATCAGGTAATGAGAATAGGGGAACCAGATGGGTTTACAGATGTCAACTCTGTTTAGTTTCAAGAGTTCAGCTGGTCTTCTCTGAAAACACAGGATTCACGGCCCATAGGATCTCTAACAATGCAATACACTCGTGCATCCATTATGATTGACAAATGCATTAGTTCACACACAACAATCCTACAGAGAAGGGAAGACACCTAGGAAATGAATATCCATTCAACTCAGATCTGCCTTCATCAAAATCTTTTCATTTCCCCCTCATTTCTAATGATGATAATATAGTTAACAGGGCTTTTGAAGACTGTAAATACACAAATATGGTTTGAAATCATCCTATGTGATTCCACTCTTTGTTTTCCTCCTTGCCTCCCAAACTGATGGACCTGATTCCAGCTATTACCCACAAAAATGCCTTCCCTGTGCACCACACCCTGATTCACAATCTCTGGAGTATGCCTGCTAAAGGTTTGTATTTTATCCAGAAGCTGGACTTTCAAGGCCATTAACAATAATAACCAACACTCATACAGCACTATGTGCACGCAATGTTCTAAATGTTTTAATATGTATTAAGTCATTAATACAGCTACCCAGAAAGCAGGTATTGTCACCAACCCACTTCATAGATGAGGCACAGTGAGGTTAAGTAATATCTCCATGGTCACACAGCTTTTAAGTGCCAGAACTGAAACTTAAACCCAGTAGTCAGACTCTAGGGCCCAGGTCGTCAACCACTATTCTTTACCACCTCTAAATTAAAACTAAATTTAAATTCTAAACTCAATTTCTACATTCTTTTTTTTTAAGTAAATTTATTGAGGTAACATTGGTTAATAACATTATGTAAGTTTTGGGTGTACAGTGTTATAATACATCATCTGAATATTGCATTGTATGCTCACCACCTAAAAGTCTAGCCTTCTTCCATCACCATATATTTGATCCCCTTTCCCTTTTCTTTCTCTCTGATCCTTTTTCCCCTCTGGTAACCACCATACTCTAGTCTATGTCTATGAGGGGTTTGTTTGTTTGTTTGTTCTTTGTTGCTTTCTGTTTTATATCCCACATGAGTGAAATCATATGCTTCTTATCCTTTCTGTCTGACTTATTTCACTTAACATTATACTCTCAAGATCTATTCATGTTGTAACAAATGGCAATATTTCATCTTTTTTTGGTGGTTGAGTAGAATTCCATTGTATATATACCACATCTTCTTTACCCAATCATCCATAGAAGGCCACTTAGGTTATTGTCACCTCACACCTGTTAGAATGGTTATTATCCATAAGACAGGTAATAATAAGTATCGGAGAAAACGTGCAGAAAAGGTAACACTCATACACTGCTGGTAGGAGTGTAAATTGGTTGCACCCTTTATGGAAAACAGTATGGAAATTTCTCAAAAAATTAAGAATAGAGCTACCAACAATCCCTCTTCTGGATATCCGAAAAACTTAAAAATACTTATTTGTAAAGATATAAGTATCTCTATGTTCATTACAGCATTATCCACAATAACGAAGACAATGGAAACAACCAATTTCCATATTCGAATTTGGGTTATACTGATCTAAATTTAATCCCGCCTCCTAAGGGCACTACCACTAGATGGCATTCAAGATACTAGGTCTGTTTATTCTTTTTTTTTTTTTTTCCCCCTAGCAGGCTGCATTCAAGATCAAACAGAAATCTCAGCAAGTCCTCAAATTAGGAAGAAGCAAGAACAGACACAGCGAAGATTTCTCCAGACTTCCAATCCAAACATTCAGAATCACTTCCATGGCACAGCATAGGCCACCATGCTCAGAGGGAAAAAATAGCAAAAAACAAGATGTCAAAACCTCAAAAGGAAAGAGTGGGTTTAGGAAAACAGTAGTCCTTCAAGGAGCCCTGGGCAAAGAGTGCTTCTTTGATCTATGAAAGTATGAAAAAAACATGTCCTGGACAGAATTTGCCATAAGAAGATGTCTAGGTATAAAGGTAGTCTGACTTTTAAGTCACATCTAACCTAATTCTGAGGAGACTGCAGGCTGCTCTTAAAGCTTTCTAGAACAGACCTTGAACCAGCAACCATCCAATTTCTGACACATCTCCTGTGGTAAACTGGAAATGTGGCCACAGTGTTTTGCAGCAACTCCTGCTCCTTTACTTCCTGAATCTGGGTTGGTCCTGAGACTCTTTGATGATGGATTATAGAATAAATGATGTTTGAATTTTAAAACCTAGGCCTTCAGGGGCCTATGCTTTCTCCACTGCCCTCTTGGAATGTTCCTGCTGCCCTGTAGGGGAGCACTGGCTTCGACAAATTGAGTCATGAGAGCTCTTGTGGAGAAGGGGGCCCTGCACAAGGTGCCAAGCCTATGAGAGAGGTCATTAGACTTGTCCTTACTGGATTTCCAGCTGAGTGCAGCCCCCCGAGTGAGCCAGGCAATCTTCAGAACTGTGGGAAATAATATATTTCTAGTGTAAACCACTTTGTTTGGAGTGGTTTGTTACCTAGAGAGATAACAGATACATCTCTCTAGTAAGAAACTGGTGTATATAAAAGGCAAAATTCTTTACTTTCCCTACAAGGCCCAATATGACTTTAACTTGGACCCCCTATTTGCCCCATTCCCTCATCCTTCTGCCTCTACTCAGCTCTAGTTCCCTCGCCCTACTTCTGTCCCTAGAATGCATAAGCCTTCTGCTCCACCTCCACCCCACAATGTCAAGCATGCCCTGCTCAAGGTCTTTGTACTGACTGCTTCTTTCTCTAGAATGTCCTGCTCCTGGGCTGGCTTCCTCGCCCTATCCAGGTCCCTGCTCTTATGTCACCTTGCCTGAGAATCCTATCCTGCCCCCACTTAAAATGTCTGGCTCCACTCTCCTCCTCTGCACTACCTTATCACTCCCATGCTTCATTTTTCTTCATTATATTTATCACTACTTGACATCTTTATTGCTTTTTTTCTTTGTCTGATTTGCCTCCTGCTCACCCCTTCATGCCATTAAAATGTAAGCTCCAACAAATCTGTCTTCGTTCACTTTTGCGTCTAGTGTTTGACGATAATAAAAACTAATAGCTAAGACCTGCAAAGCACTTATCCTCAGCCAGGCACTGTTTAAGGGATTCATTTATTCCTTACAAAATTTTAGGAGGTAGACATCCTATGTTCATGGATTAGAAGACTTAATATTGTTAAGATGGCAATGCTTTCTAAATTTATCTACAGATTAAATGTAATCACTATGAAAACTGTAGCTGGTTTTGTTACAGAAATAGACAATTTGGTACTAAAATTCCTATGGAAATGCAAGGACTGACCCAGAATAATCAAACATTCTTGAAAAAGAACAAAGTTGGAGGATTCACACTTCCCAATTTCAAAACTTATGAGGAATCTACAATAATCAAGACAGTGTGGTACTGGCATAAGGACAAACATGTAGACCAAAGGAATAGAGTTGAGAATCCTACAACTGTGGCCAATTGATTTTTAACTAGGGTGCCAAGGCCATTCAATGAGGAAAAGAATAGTCTTTTCATTGAATGGTGCAAAAGAATGAAGTTGGGCCCCCGTACTTCACCCTATATAAAAAATGCATTCAAAATAAATCAAAGACCTAAATATAAGACTAAGATTATAAAACCCTTAGATAATAACATAGGTATAATTCTTGTGATTTGGGGTTAGACAAACTCTTCTTAGATATGACACTAAAAGCACAAGTGACAAAATAATAGATTTATTGGACTTCATTAAAATGAAACACTTTTGTGCTCAAAGTGAAAAGACAACCACAGAATAGGAGAAAATGTTTACAAACCATGTATCTAATAAAGATCTTATAGCCAAAATATGTAAAGAACAACAACACAATAAAAAGTTGACCCAATGAAGAATGGACAAAGGATCTGAGCAGACATTCCTCCAAAGAAGACATACAAATAGCCAACAAGCACATGAGAAGATGCTCAACATTATTAGCCATTAAGAAAATGCAAATAAAAAGCACAAGGAGAAGATAGCTATAAATAAAAAGACAAATAACAACAAATGTTGACTAAGGTGTGGATAAATAGGAACCCTCATGAACTGCATGGGGATGTAAAATGGTGACACCTCTTTTAAAAACTTTTTGGCAGTTCCTCAAAAGGTTAAACACAGATTTACCATAGGATCCAGCAATTTCACTGCTAGGCATATACCCAAGAGAAATAAAAATATATGTCCACACAAAGTTCTGTAAACATATGTTCATAGCAATATTGTTCATAATGGCCAATAAGTAGAAATAACCCAAATGTCTAATAGCTGATGAATGAATAAGTAAAATATAGTATATCCAAACAATAAAATATTATTCAGCAATAAAAGAAATAGCATATTTATATGCATTGCAACATGCATGAATCCTGAAAACATACTAAGTGAAAAAAGACAGACAAAAAAAGCCCATGTATTATATAATTCCATTTACATAAAATGTTCCAGAATAGATAAATCCATAGAAACAAAAAGTAGATTATTGGTTGCCTAGGGGTAAGCTTATTAAGGGGTAGAATGGTGAGTGACTGCTAATGGGTATAGGATTTCTATTTTGGCTGATGACAATGCTCTAAAATCGATTGTGGTGATGGTTGCATAATTCTGTGGATATTCTAAAAGCCATTAAGTTGCACACTTTGTGTAGCAGGTGAATTATATCTTAATAAAGCTGTTAAACATTTCATTTTATTTTGTTTGTATTTCATACCAGCGGCCTGGCTCTGTGATGGACATTTTCACATGTATTATACATTCAAATACCTCCCAAAGGAGCAATGATCACTCCCATTTTGAAGATGAGAAAACTGAGGCTCAGTGTGATGTGCCTAGAGTAACACAGCTGGTGTGTAGTGGGGCAGAGAGTCAGACACTGATTTTTAATCTGCCATTCAAAGGAAGCTTGAGTGTGAGCTTTGGAGTCTGTCCAATGTAACGCCTCCTGTAATGCTGAGCAAGTCAGTTATTCTCTCAAGCCTCAGTTTTCTTGTCTGTAAAATAGGAATAATTATAATAGTACCTATTTCAGACAGTTGTTGTGCTGTTTAAAAAAGTAAATACACAAAAGTGCTTTACCTAATATACACTAAGTGTTCAATAGATGTTAATGTAATATCATAATAGCATAAGTATTAAGTGTCGCTGCCATATTGTCTGTTATTTATTCAGTACTAATACTTAAGTACTAATGTTGTAATATGTGGGTATGTATACCTGAAAATACACTCTAGGGGTTATTGGCTAACATTGGAAGTGCCTTAATCAGCAATCCACACTGGTTAGCTTTTGAAGGATCCCAGTCAAGAATCTACACCGTAGGGACAGATTAAAGATGGCATAGAAGGTACGCACCATCTCTAGCAACCACACCAAAATTATAACAAAACTACAGGGCAACAAGTATGCGGAGTCACCACAGGCCTGGCTGAACAGAATCCCTACAACTAGATCCCTTCAAACAACCTCAAAATGGTAGGAGGGGCAGGGATGCAAAACAGCCCATTCCACAACCACGTGTGGCAGCTGAGAATCAGGAGGGCTATCTTGGCTGTGGGGCCCACTCCCCGACCTGAGGAGCGAAGGGTCCCAGCTGCACACTGGGCTCCCAGCCCAGGGTTCCAGTGCCAGGAAGAGAAGTCCCCACAACCTCTGGCTGTGAAAACCAGAGGAGATTGTGGCTGAGTGAGATGGGAGGGCTGTGGGAAGCAAAGACCTTCTTCTTAAAGGGCCCAAGCATGGCATTACTCACCGATGGACTCACTCTCTCTGAGCATCAGCCTGCGGCAGTTGCTTGAGGGGTGCCAGGACATATGGGGAGGTGCTGAGTTGTCCAGCTTCAGGGCAAGAGCTGGAGGGACAGTTTGCTCCTAGAAAGAGATGCAGGCAGAAGCCATTTTTCCTTTGTCACAGTCTGCAGATGCAGGTGCCATTAACCGGGATAACACTGGTGGCTCCACCCAAGGGAGTCCCTGAGACTGCCTCTCCCAACTTATGCACCCATCCAACACACTTCCTGTGATTTTATTGCATATAAACAGGCTGTCTTGGCTCCTTCTATAAACTTTCATAAAATCTCTCAAAGGCTCACCAAACCCAAAGAAGCAGCATCTGGCCTTGGCGTGCCCTGTACCTCCTGCTGAGCAGCCCCAAAACCTTCACTAGTGGCAGCCAGCCTTGGTTTCTGATTTGACCCCTCAAGGTACCTATAAGCCCAGCACAGGTGGCAGCCATACGTGAATTGCATGGTGACTGTTACCAGGTGGCCCCAGAAGTGCACAGGCTGTGGCTAAACTTGGTTTGCAGCTGGACCCCTCTCAGGTCTGTGCCAAGGGGCCTCACAGCATACCTAGTACATGAAATCACTCTATTAAGATTAGGAGACTTAGGAGCCCTACCTAATACATAGAAACAGACACAAGGAGGTGGCCAAAATGGGGAGACAAAGAAGCATGTCCCACATGAAAGAACAAAACAAAGCTCCAGAAAAAAGAATTCACCAAAATGGAGATAAGCAATACCAGATGCAGAGTTCAAAACACTGGCTTTAAGAATACTCAAGGAACTTAGGGGTAGAGTAGATGAATTCAGTGAAATTTTAACAAAGAGAAAAAAAACTATAAAAACTGAGATGTAAATTTATAAAAGTGAATTATAAAAGAGAATTGAAGAATATAATATCTCAGATAAAGAGTATATTGGAGAGAATCAACAGAGTGGAGGAAGCAGAGGATTGAATCACCAATATAGAGGATAGGGTAGCAGAGGACACCTAATCAGAACTGCAACAAGAAAAAAAAATCCAAAGAAATGAAGATAATATAAGGAGCCTACGGGATAACATCAAATGTAACAAACTTTGTATCATAGGGGTACCAGAGGAAGAAGAACAAGAAGTTGAAAACCTATTTGAAGAAATAATGAGAGAAAACTTCCCTAACTTGATGAAGGAAATAGACATACAACCTCACCAACCTCAGAGAGTCCCAAACAAGATAAACCCAAAATGGCCCACACCAATACACATCATAATTAAAATGCCAAAGGTTAAATACAAAGAGAGAACCTTAAAAGCAGCAAGAAAAAGGCAGTTACCTACCTACAAAGAAGCACCCATAAGACTGGCAGCTGATTTCTCAAAAGAAAATTTACAGGACAGAAAAGATTGGCAGGAAATATTCAAAGTGATGAAAACCCAGGATCTATAACCAAGATTAGTTTACTCAGCAAAGGTTTCATTTAGTGTTGAAGAACAAGCTTCCCAGACAAGAAAAAGCTAAAGGAGTTCATCGTCACCAAGCCAGCATTACAGGAAATACTAGAAAGATTTCTTTAAGTAGAAGAAAAAATATATAGCAAAAATATAAGTAAAGAATGGCAATAACTACATATCTGTTAACAAGTACTTCAGATGAAAAAGAATTAAGTGTTCCAACCAATAGAGAGGATGGCTGAATGGATAAAAAAAAAGACCCTTCCATATGCTGCCTATGAGAGACCCACTTCAGATTAAAAGACACTCACTCACAATCTAAAAGTAAGAGGTTGGGAAAAGATATTGCATTATGGACCTGGAGGATAATGTGCTGAGTGGAGTAAGGTAGAAAGAGGAAGACAAATGCCATATGATTGCAAGTATATGTGGAATCTAAAGAACAAAACAGACAAACAGAAACAAACTCAGTTACAGAGAACATTTTTAGGGTTACCAAATGGGAAGAGGATTGGGAGGGATCAGTGAAAAAGGAGAAAGGAATTAAGAAGTACAAATTGGTAGTTACTAATAGTCATGGAAATGGAAAGTACAGCATAAAGAATATAGCTAATAATATTATAACTACGTATAGTGTTAGAGGGGCACTAGATTTACTGGCGTGATTACTTTGTGAGTTATATAGATATCTAATCACTATATTGTATACCTGAAATGAATATAGTATTGTATGCCAACTATAACTGAAAAAAATTATTAAAAAAACAAACAAATAAATAAATAAATATAAAATAACCTACACTCTAGACAAGAGGTGGCCACTTTATTTAAACTATGCTCACTTTAAATAAAATTTTATTAGAACATAGTCATGCTATTTATTTACATATTGTGTAAGTTTGCTTTACTCTTACGTTGGCAGAATTAGGTAGTTGTGACAGATGGTACATCTTGCAAAGCTAAAATATTTGTTATCTGGTCCTTTCCAGAAAAATTTTGCCAACTACTGTTCTAAAGGCAGACAAATCCTTCAAATGCTACCATCTAAATATGCCCTTAAGAGCTTGTTATTTAGCAAAAGAAAAAAGAAAAAAAGAAAGTGTTAAATTAAGACGCCTTGGTTAAATGAATGGTGGTGAAGGTATATGTTAGTTGGAAAGAATATACAAACATGCAGGAAAGGACTTTATGTGCATGGTGAGCCCTGTGGCCTGATACTTCAGGAGAGCACCCTCATGCTAGTCTCTGGTTGGCCCTACATCTCCCACGCCCCAAACCTCATGGAAGATCCTGTTTCCTGATTCCGCTTGAAAGTAATCTGGCCTACTGCTAGGGTACCATTACCTTAGAACATACCTTTCATTTAATACACTCACTTGGATGTCCTACAGGACAGACAGGAGGAACCTTGTCAAGCTTATAGCAAACTCAAGGAGCTTTGCTAATAAATGTTTGTGTATGGGTAAAATTGGTAGAAATTGGCTCAGAGTAGTTTGACATGATGGCCTAAGTAGTTACAAGGCACTTAGTGCTGTGGGGTAACATTTAAAAAATATAAAATATGTCCTTACAGTCAAGTTATTTACCAGGCTAGCTGAGACTATATAGACACAAAAGAAACCATTAGGGAGCATTTTACATGCTAACCTGTGTGATGCGTAACACATAGACAATAAAACTGAATTGGGACAAGGAAGTTTGCAGCTTATAGAGGAAATAACCAAAGGAAAATGTCCATGCAAGGATAGAGGTAGGTAAGAGCATGAGGAGAGAGGGGATTTGTGAGCAAGGAGTGAGATATGACAATGTCAAGGAGGTAGTGAAATTGTGGAGATCACCAAAGAAGGCAGAGAGAGTCACTGGGTTATCTGAGGATATCGCTGGGAAAGGATAGGGTAGGCAGTAGTGGAAGAAGCCCCAGGAGGCCGTCCACAGGACCAATGAGGATAAGAAGGAACAAAGAGCAAAAGGAAGGTTTCTTTTCTCAAAAGCAAACCCTTTAAGTGACTTTACTGCCAGCTTGGTCCCCAAATCCCATCTGGTGCTAGATGCCAAACCTCATAGGGATTTTAGAGAAGCACTGGGCCAAGCCCTGGGCATATCTTTGATAATGGTTTGTCCTTTTTTATTATTTAGTTTTCACATGTCTATATTTATTTTCCCTTGGTATAAAAGTGAGACAGCAGTCTATGTCCTGCTGTTATGGCCTGGAACCCCAATATTCTATCACTTACTTGCTCTGTGGCCACAGTTAACTCAGTTATCACTTTGAGCTTCAGTTCATCTGTAAAAACCAGCTGATGACTGGATGGAAGCAATGATAGCTACAGAATTGGTGCTCTGTAATGGTGGTATAGATGTTTGTTTGAGTCACATGCTGACTCTGGGCTGGGAGAATGAATAAAAGTGATGCAAAGCTAGAGGCTGGGTGTTTGGGAAGGAAAGCTGGATTCTGAGTAAAAAGGAGAAAACACCATGCTTTATGAATTGGGTAGAAGTTGCCTGAGTATTGCAGGAGCAGGTCCTGGGTTGAATGCACCCAGACAGCCCTCTCCCTGCTAAAATGATTGACTTAAACTTCTGCTTAGAGGGGAGGTTTGGAAGACATTTCACGGTGGTGACTTTCTCATCTCGGTGCACCCCATCCTCCTCAGTGCTGGGAAGCCTGATCCTGATTAGACTTCTCATGGGTGGTCCATCTTCCAAGACCTCGGGGCTCCTTTCTCTTTGGTGGTAGATGACACTGGCAGGCTTGGTTTTTCCAACCATAAGAAGCCACATGGGGTAGAAATTTGAGAGTTATTTTTCTTCACTGTACAGACAGCATCAACAGCCTTCCTGTTTACCACTATGGGCAATGACTCCCTGAAAGACTGTGGGTTCCTACTGACCCCTGGCTGCTTCTCTGTGACCTGGTCTGAGCAGACTACACAGCTCATGAAGTGCCTACAGCATGAATTCCTCACTTACATGTGCTTCCTGTGGTAGACTGATGAAAGTGGTCAGGGTATACTTGTTTTACATGCATTAATAAAAGTTCCTTCTGTAAAAACAATCAACAAATACTTGGAGCACATAAGATGGTGAAAAGAGTGTGAGCTTTGAACCATTATAGACTTGGGAGCAATTCCAGGCTATACCACTGAGCATGGAGATTATATAGCTCAGTGTCCTTGGGCAAGTTACTTGCCTATTTTGAGACTTTTTTTCCTTATCCATAAAAATCTACCTGATGGAGTTATCAGGAAAATAAAAGAAAACGTATATAAAATACCTACTATGGTATCTATTACATGTAAGTGTTCAATAATGGTAACTAGTATAAAGATAAAAAATAATGAATTACTCATTTTTATAATGAATTATAAAAATATGTATAATGAATTACTCATTTTTCTTGCCTGGTGAAACTAGGACCAGTAGATGCTTTCTGTCACTTGCATTAGCCAAGATATTTTATGATCCCACATGAGCCGGGAAGTTGTGTCAAATCTTGGCATTAAACAAAGTTGTTTGAACCACACTCCCCTTTATATTCTGGAATTTGAGATCCCGACTTGGGGCCCTATAATTTCAAAAGAAATTTCTGTTCTGAAAGCCTGCACTTGAAATAGATTCTTGTCCTCTAGTTACAAAGTTTCAGAGCCAGGAAGAAATTTAGAGATCATCAGGCCCAATTTCTTCTTTGCTTTTGAAGAGGGAAAGAGAAGCCAGTGATGGAGAGCAGGAAATCATGGCTAAATTTATTGAGCATTTGCTACAAATTATCTGAATTAACAGAGTAAATTATCATTTACCTAATTATCTTATTTAATCTTCGCAACAGTCTGCTCATCCCCATTGTATTGATGAAGAAATAGAAACAGTCAAGTCTTCAGTCTTCAATTCTCACATTTTCTCACTGCAGATGCCACCTATATCCAGCTTTATGAAAGAGCTTTACACTGTAAATATTCAAAACATGCATGAAAATCAATGAAGGCAGCTGGTAGTGTTTTACACTTATGGTCTCAGCCTTCTCGTAGCTCTATCAGTTAGACTGTCCATCTCAAGAAGGAGCACCAAGAAGTAATTTGCATGCTTTCTGGCAGCCTTGCTAGGACCATATTGTGGTTGGCAATAAAACAGCTGAGGGAGGAAACATTGTTTAAGATCTGTGTTGCCTTTGAAAACCACTCAGCCTGATTCTCACCTCCATTCATTTACTTTGCATTTTAGCCCTTCACATGGCAGGAGTTAACCCTAGGACACTTTCCTGGTCTCCCATTCAGTAGCAGCTTGTCGACAATTCCTTACTCAAAGTCTGCATAGCAGGAAACAAAAAATAAATCTTCATTTGGCAATGTTCCTGTTTTACAGTCAAGCTTGGTCGTCTATATGTCCTCAGTAGCAAATCATTTTTGGTGATGGTAGATCATAAGTGCAAGATGAAATTTCCTCAGAAGAGTATGTACTTAATAAATCATCTGGGTGTGGGATGGAGGTTTCCTCATCCTAAAGGTGGGGATGATCTCCACAGTCTCCCTCAGGAACTAGCAGTCTATTATAAAATACCAGTCTATGTTTGGGTATACCAAGGCTAGGGGTAAGAATGACTCTGACTTCTCACTCTCGATGTGCAAGGTCATTGCTATGAAAAATGATTGTCCCTGATACAATCTTTTTAGGGCATCCTAACTCTGTCTCAATGTAGTAATGAGTTACCTCCTTCAAATGGTATGATTGCTTTAATAACAGCATCTAAATATTTCTATAACACTTTCACCTTTATACTTTCAAGGTTTTCCCCCTGAAGAAATGTTATGCCTTTAAGTACTTCAGGCAAGAGTTCTGAGCTATGAATTGGGTGCAAATCACAGCCCCGTAGCTGGTTGTCCTGATTTATTCCCATTTATTTTCAGATTGCTTATGCAAGACAGAACCCATGGGCATTTCCATAGGCTGATTGATGCCTTCATTACACTTATCACTTTGTTACAATTATATAGACATTTGGACACCTGAGTTTATTTCATGTCTCCTTCACCATACCATGTATTCTATGAGAGTAGGGACCATGGCACTTTTGTTTATCTCTATATTCCAAGGATCTAGGATGCTCAAAGAGTAATGAATGAGTAAACTTTAGCACTTGAGTGAACTTGAGTTATGAATAAATAAACTCATAATCCTAAGTTATGGCAGATACCCTCTGATGTCTGCCTGAAACAGCCAAATTTTCCCCTTACTATAAAGATGGAAATCTCTTTGCAGAAGTGGCTTTACAACACTCCACAGTTACATTTACTTATGATATGGGCTAAAACTTAATTCCTTTGTTTTGATCATTGAAAAAGGACATTTTTCTTATTCTTAATAATGTAATAATCCTTCAAAGATGTTCCTTCTAGTTGTGTTGGCACCAGGAACCTTGATGCTATACTGTCATAGTGACTTTGTTGCTTGTCCAAGAATCTTTTCAATTTCATTTTCATTTGATGTACACTTATATTATTAATAGCTTTCTCCTGGTAAAGATGAATTCTAAATTATATGCATGCAACTATGGTGGACCAAAGCATGCTTTTCTGATAAAAAATGTATAATAAAGAGTTTCACCAAAAGTTTTTCTTTAACTACATCATTATTTCAATAGCCTTTTAATAAGTTCAGAGGTCTATGACCCGTTAATATTATTAAGAATATTTCTTCCAATGTATTCTGATTATACAATTATATAAAACATATAATATATAAAATAACACTAATTTCTTCTGTTCACCCTTATTTGGATACAGATTATACATCAGAGTTTTCAAAATGGTGGGCTGTCCTTTGAATTTAACCTGTAGATGTGTTTTATTTACCTGGCACAGTGCTTTAAAAAGTATGAGCAAATATTTAAAAATTGGGAGATTTTACATAATGATCTGGATTTGTGAGAAATCAACATACCCTCTATATCCACAACTGGCCACAGCTGGGGGCTTTTGATAGGTCATGCCTGTTCCAGTTTGCCCACTCACTTCTGCCCTCCTTGCTCCCTCTGTATTTATTGTTTAAATTCCTAAAAGTGTGGTATTATAGATGATTTGTTTTATTTTTCTACATCTTAATAATGTTTCAAAAATATTTCTATAACAATGAATAAAAAGCAATAGCTTTTGAAAAAATTATCATCAGTTTAATCTGTATATATTCTTCTTAGTCAAATGGTACTTCCAGAATCTGTGAAAATTTTAGAATGGAAAAGTAAGAAGAGAAATGAAATGATAGCAATTCAGATTGCCAGAGGCTTTTTTGATCATTTCTTTGTTAGCTAGTTGAGTTATTCCGTGTTTGACTTGTGGTTTCTAGTATTGCCAGATGTAAGAATTCCCTGGAGTAAAGAGGGGGGAAGCAGCCATGTTACAAACATCTCCTTTTTCATCAGGGGGAAGATGAGCCGTCACTATGCTGGGACTCCTCTTGATTCCCCTGGGGTTCGTCCAGCACAAGCTGCATCTGTATCTGAGATAGATGTTGAATTATCTTGCTGCCATCAATAAGTAATGTTAGAATTCACGATAAACCCAGGGAACTCTGGGAAAATCATTTCATTAAGAGCCCTTAACAATTGCTATCATTTATTTAGATGTTTTCAAAGTCAATATGCTTCATGCATAAGAAGTGCCCTGCTGTCTTGTGTATGTATTCCATCCTCTCTCTTGCTGTACAGTGCAGATCCTGGCCTGGTGATTTCCACATTCATGTGAAGCTCCTTCTTCATCTTGTTGCATAAATCTGTAGCAAAACAAGGAATGTTTCTTTGGGTAGAATTTGAGAATACACTTATTTGGGCAATAAGATCTCTAATGATAGGAGCTAACAGGAGTATTCCAGTCACCAAAAGACACAGAAAATTTCATCTGGGGGATACAAGGTGACTACAAAGAAGTATGCTGTCCCCGAAGATATATAACAGTTCTTGAAAAATGCTGAAGCAGTCATGGGGATGTAAAGTACTGCATAGGGAATGTAGTCAATAATATTGTCATAACTATGTATAGTGCCAAGTGGGTACTAGACTAATCAAGGGTTCACTTCATAAATTATATAAATGTCTAACTACTATGCTGTACACCTGAAACTAAACTAAACTAATTAAATATCAACCCTAATTGAAAAATAGAAATAAAAAAAGTGTTGAAACAGTTAAAAGGTTTGACTATACCAATAGACCAGAGTTTCTTAACCTCTGTCAACTGCATATCTCGGGGCAAATAAGTTCTTGTTGTGGGACTGTCTTATGCATGGTAGGGTGTTTTCCGGTATCCTGGCTACATCTATCCACTAGATGCCAGCAGCAATCACCATCTCCTGCAGTGTGACAACCAAAAAACTGTCTTCAAAGATTGCCAACTATACCCCAGGGGGCAAAATTGTTCCTAAGTAAAGAACCACTGCTGTAGACCTTCTGAGATCTTTTGATTTTGCCAGACAGGTTCAGATATTTTGTTTTCGAAGATCTCAAAAGGGACTGGTAAGTTAAGAAAACTATGTTCCCTCTCTGGACCCCTGAAGGATGATGGGCACATATTCCAAATCAAAGTACAGAGCCCAAATTTCTCTTCTGTTCTTTTGGTTACCTGTCTGATCGTCTTGGGTTGAGTCACCTCATCAGTCCTAGCCTCATGCCCTTTTATTAAGATCACAGGACACCTAACTCATAAGGCTGAAGACTAAATGAGATAAAATACGTGAACTGGCTGCTACATCATAGGTGCTTAGGTTCTTCTCATTACTTCCTCCCATGCATGCCTAGTCAGCTTGTACATGAAATGATCTGTTTTCAGTAAAGCACCACAGTTAGAACAACAGTGTCCTGTCTCCACTTGCAAGCAGTCAACCTTGGCTCCTTGGCTACTCAGGCAAGAAAATCTGGAGCTCTTCTCTCCCTAAGCCTGGGCAGATTTGTTTATTTTCTCAAAGGTTAGAGTGAGGGACTGCTGCCTGAGTTCACCTGAATGGTAATCGTGATGACTCAGAACCTAGGCGGAGCGCTTGTCATTGCACCACCCACACCCTCCTGAGATTGCCATTTTATAATGCAGTTCAATGGTTTTTGCATCTACATATAAATAAAGTGTGTTTATTTTTCTCATTCTTGTAAGAAAACCCAAAGCCACAAGATCATGTTTGAAGCTCCAAAACCTATGACATGAGGTTTTCTTCCCAGAGTGCATTCTTCTTGGACCGCATGGACACAGCAGCTACACAGATCACTACTCTATTCTAGTCGTGGCCCTGAGGCTGAGAGGACAGCAGCCCAAGGGAACACAGCAGGCTGCAAATGTTCTTGTACTTCTTCTGCTGATGCTGGAAACTTAACCAAGTTTTCAAACATGGATGGAATTTCTTTTGTGATCTGCCTTCCACTGCAGTAGGCAACTTGAGCTGTTTGAATTCCTTTGCTTCATGCTACTCTGCTCTCTTTCTAGATTTTGAATCTTATTTGGGTAACAGTTCAGGCAGAAAAAATGTATCAGTTTCTACATACTAAAAAACTAATTTGTGTGTGCCTATATGTGTTTTTAAGAAAATTCACAGTTTTTTTTTTCAGCAAGAACTCTAAGGCCTCATCAGTAAGTACAGAGAAATAAAATGGAAATTATCAATTTGAAAAAATTTTACTTAGTTTTAGTACATATCAATTTTATAATACAGAAGTTAAATTCATTCTCATGTATATACTTGTATGTGTGTAGATTACCTCTGAGAGACTCAAAGAGAATAAAGACAATGATCACTTCTGTGCGGGAAGAGGGCTTTGTTTTAACTCTCTGTCTTAGTGGATCTACTGCATGTCTGTGATGTGCACGTGTTCATTAAAAAATAGAATAAAATTTAAAGCATAAAATAAAAAATTAAAAATTAAAACAGAAGCTTTCCAAGATAAGGAAGGAAAAAGAGAGAAAGTTTGAGGCAGCTTGCAGACATATATTTAACAGAAGAGAGGAAATTGGGGGCGAGGAAAGATGTGTAGGGCCAGAATGCACAAGGCATACCAAACAGAGCTCTAGAGCTACGGCTGGGTTGGAGTGAAGGTGGGATTGAAGTCAGAAATTTTTCTACGGCCAGAGCGAGGAGTGAGATGTTAACACCACTTAAGTGATTTGAAGTGCATAGGTTATAACCAACCAGTGCTTATAGGATACCGCAACGGAGCAGAATATATCCGTAACAACCCTCTTGCAGTAAGCATACTAGTGAGAATCAAATAGTTGCTTCCTGTAAGGTCCCTCAATGTGGGTTTCAGGCTAATGCCCAAGTGTAACACAGAGGGGTAGCTCTATGTGTGTCAAAAATTCTTTACCAAGTCCTTAGCTTTCTAGTGGGCTGGTGTGCTAAAGATGGAATGCAGAATAGATGGACTGTATATCTTTGAGTAATCTCTCATAAATGTTATTTCTTAAAAACTAGGTTTTGCTAAGACTTCAACAGCAGAGATTAAGGTATATTCTCTGGCAAGAATGTCAGTGCAGAGACTCTAAATTATCCATACGGGGCATATCCATATACTTCAATGATCAGCCAAAATTCATATCAATCCTCTGCACAGAGAAACATAAAATGACTAGATTTTCCCTCACATGGAGTGGTACAAAGCAGGAAGCATCCGTTTTTTAACCTGTCAATGGCAGGCCTCAGAAAACTGACAACATGTAAAAAGCAGGCTGTGCTTTTCCCTAGAAAGGCAGGCATGAATCTGATGCAGGAAGCTTTGATGGTGAGCTGTGTGTTTACAAAATCATATTCTCCTTCTACCACAAGCCCTTGCCTCAATCAATATTTTGGTTTAGCAGAGCCCACTCTGTATCAGTTAATCAGTATCATACCCTGCTTTCCTATGTTCCTCTGTCAATATGAAGGTAGCCAACATCAGGTACCTGGGACCCCAAGGAGAGATGTGCATTTTGCTGTAAGTCCACCTGGTCATAGTGAAGTGGTGAGGGTAACTGTGGCCTTTAAAGATCAGTGGGGTTCAACAGCTTTGGGGGGTGCTTACATGGCAAAGAAAAGCTGAAGAATTTAATATTTGTAGCCATTTACTGCTTCATATATTACAAAGCAGAAGAGATTATGTCTTAATTACACACCCTTTATTCTAAAAGACTATGTTCATCTGCGGTGGCCACTAGCACTTAAATCTATGGAAAACATGTGTCCCACAGTGGAGGTTAATAATGCACTGGTGATTTTTCCAGGAGCTGAGAAGTTTTCTGTAATCATGGACAATTGCTACATTGGCTTAAAAAAAGTGGCAAGCTGAATCACTGGACTGTAAACAGGTTGTGGGGAATGTCTGGGTTGGTCTTGACTTTCTCATGGCGCTGAGGGAGGGAGTGCACTAGGGATTTGGTCCCAGAGGTGGAGGGGGGAGGGTGGGTAGAGGAGCTGGGGTCCCTGCAGGGCTGTGGCCAGAGTGCAGGGCTCTCCCACAGGCCCTAACTTTTCCCCTCTCAGAGGAAATGCAGCAGACGTTTAAATATTTCCAAACCAAACAAGACACCCTGAAAGATTCTCCTCCTGTGGCCCCATCATCTGCTTCAGGCCGGATCTGAAAATATCAAACAACGCAGTGACAGAGGCAGCTCAGCTAGGAAGAGGACTGGCAGGAAGACAGGACAACAAAGGATGCCGCTGCCCCGTGCTGAGCATCTGCCCCGAGATTCAGGGGCTGCTTTTAAAAGCTGCAGAGGCAAGAACTCGGGGTGGTCTTCCAGCCACAGTCCAAGGAGGGTTGTGATCTCCTACCCTTCCTCCACGGTCCAGAATAAAATCCAGAGTGGCCTTGAGGGTTTACATTGCTATCATTTTTTTATCTCCAGGGCACACTTGCTCTCAGGTTTTTAATGCCTCTTTGTACCCTAATTTGTTCTAAAAAAGCCTCTTTATGCTCTCTTTTGCCTTTATAGTTGTCAGATCTAATATTTCACCTGGGCTTTAATGATAAAGGAAATAGAAGTCCTACTAGAACCGAACCCTCCGCTCCTCTCTGCAGTCACTTCTCATTCCATGAGAATGGAGCCTGCTTGGAAACTCTGAAAAGTCTCATCTAACGTCAGCACTGAATTTGGGGAAGAAAAATGAAAGTTGTAACTTCAGCCTTGTTCTGCATGTAATTGTTAATAGAATTGTGGTTTCTCTCTTTCTTGTGTAATCTTGTTTTCCAAATTAAAATCCCTCAGCAACTCAGCCTTCGCCTAATCTGAGAAACGGAGTCCACAAGATCAGCCAGGAGCACCAGTTTGAGAAAATGCCTGGCTTCAGAGTCAGATGGACCTTTGTTCAGGAAAACTGCAGTCCTTGCAAGCACTGGGCCCCTCCCTTTCCAAGGGGACTGGCAGAACTTGTCTCCTCCGGGCCTGTGGGGACATTTCAGTTCACTGGAGGAAGTGTTGGTGGCAATGACCCTGTGGAATAGAGTTCAAATCCTTTATAAGGGAGTCCAGGCCAGACTCATCCTAGACATTGGGGGCCAGTTCTATGCTTCTCTGAAGCACTTTTTCAGACCATGACATGCCTCTCAACTCCCTTCCCACCAGGCCTGGGAGTCCTGCTTTTTTTCTCTCTGGGCAGAACAAACTTAGACGCTGTGTGGGAAGTTGGCCTGAAGGTGGATCAGAGTCTGCTCAGTGTGGGATCCCAGAGAACCACCCCACCACCTATGGTTTGAGGTCATTGGCTGTTTCAATGTGGTCAGTTTTAACCAGGGACCTTAAGAGAAAGGGTGGGGGTCTTGGAGGCCCTGCTGTCTTTGCCTGGCTTCCTCTGGGCCTATCCCTTCATATGGAGTTGTCTACTATGGTGTGGGCTGTGCCTTGGGTAGTTTATAAGCTTCCTGGGCAAATGCACTGACGCATGCCATATGTACCTCATGAATTGCCAGAGTGAATGTTATGGATGCCTGGCACACTGGGCATGCCTACCCTTCAGCAAAGCCTCCCCCATTTCAGGTGCCACCCCATCCTTTCCTGACCACCCAATGAAGGTGTTTGGAGTCCGATGGATGTAGGTTGGGGTTTCAGCCCTCTCAGTTATTAGCTGTATAGAAAATGTATTTAGCAATATGAACCTCTTAGAAATAGAAATAGAAAAGACTATTTGAAGGACTGACAGATCCTACCTACAGGTTAGCAGAGAGCCTGACACATTGGGAACCCAACAGAGAGCTGCTTCTCAATGCTCATAATACTATGCAAATCACGCTCAAAAGAAAAACAGTCTTTTCCCTGGTCTTCCTTCTCTTTGGGAGGTTGGTCCTGGATGCAGGGCCCATGTCTGCTGCAGTTTCGGGGACTACATGATCTCCCTCAGAGGCTTTGCCCAAAAGAATGTAGGCTGGCTGGGGCTGGGGCTCACCTACATACCAGCTCTAGAGTGTTTTTTAGCTGGAGGAAACAAAATCTAGTTTCTAGGCCACTTAACGTTCAAGGGGATAGATGAAGAAAAAAGTCTGTGCTCCAATGGCCCAGCTCTTGTCAGTGTTCTTCAGAAAGCTCACTTCACCTTGGACAGTAGAGAAGACCTGGTTTGAGGACCGTAAGAAATCGAGTACATTTCTGTTCATCAGTGAGCTTGGTTTATCATTGTTATGAATTAAATTGTGTTCTTTTGAAAAAGACATGTTAGAGTCCTAACTCCTTATTTGAAGAAAGGGTCTTTACAGAGGAAACCAAGTAAAGTGAGCTCATTAGTGTGGGTCCTAATCCACTATGACTGGTGTCCTTATACAAGGGGAAATTTGGACACAGAGACAGACGTAGACACAGAGACAGAAGGAAGATGGCATAAAGACGCTGAGAAGACAGCTATCTACAAGCCAAGGAGAGAGACTTTGGAAGAAACCAATCATGTTGACAAGCTGACTTTGGACTTCTGGCTCCTGGGATCATAAGAAAATAAATTCCTATTGCTTAAACTGCCTAATTTAAGGTACTTTGTTATAGCAGCCCTTGCAAACTAATGCAATAGCCTCATAACTTTCCTGTGCCTCATTTCCTCCATCTACATATACTGATAACAGCAACCATTCTCCCATCTCTATTTAGGACTTAGTTAGGCCTCAATTTATATATAAAATGAGATCAGGCCATGCTATGCTTCTATGCTTACAGAAAACTGAGAAACTATACCTTGACTTCCTACTTTATGCCAAGAATTAACTGCTTTGTAGCTCCTTTAATCAATATTTAAGTTTGATATCAGTATTCCAATTGCCTGATTTAGGAATCTGAGGCATAGCCAAGTTGAGTAGTGCAGTCGAGTGGCAGGGTTATGATTCCAATAAACCCAGCTCTGCCTGCCTCTGAAATCCCTGCTCTTCATATCCACTCTGCTCAGTGAACCAGGGTGTGCTGTTTGGAAGGGATTCATGGAGGTAAGGGTAGAGAAGGTGGTCTGAAGACATCTGTGGAATATTTCTTTAGTGTACATCCCTTCTTCAGGAGCTATTTCTAGGGCATGATAAGGAGACAGGATTTCACCCCTACAGCCTGGAGGAGACTGTTTATGAACTTTCATTTGTCTGTCCATGCCACTAGTGAAGATCTGAAGCTAGTGCATCATTTTTCGTGTGTTCTTTGGTCAGACGTTTGTTGACTGATTCACTTCTAAATTGAAGACTTTCTACTGGTCACCTGTCTGGTTCCTCTAAAGACTTCGGACCTGCATGTAAAGAAGAGATCATCAAAAAGGAAGATGGATCTCTCTTTACTACCAGACCTATTCCTATAATTACAAGGGGATACTTATAATTACAGAGGCTGACAGAAGCAGAGCCCAGTGGGACCTTGTCACTCTGAGGAGCAGCCTGGGTACCCTCCAAGCACCATGTTGGGTGGGTGACAGGGTGGCTGGTCACGGGTGGTTTTCAAAGCTCCCGGGCCTTCTACCAGGCACTTGGGCTGTGATCCACTGCTGTATGTATAAATGCTCTATCAGGTACCCACTGGGCCTCCAAAGTAGGAGCATGTCAGCTGATTTGGTATCTCTGGAACTCTATTCAGACACCAACTGCTGGCCTGGTTACCTCGCACTTTAATCCAGTAAAGCTATTCTTTTCTAAAAGAAGTCTTCCTTCTTCTTGAAAAATAGCAGTTAGCGCAGATCATCCTGTGGTTCAGCCACTTAAACCCTGCATGATGTACTGATGTTTCTGTCTGTTCAGCGCTGAAATGGATGGATTAAGGGGAGCCAGAATGACATGAGGTCATGTAGACGGGCTCTGCACACAGATGGCACCCTCAAACAAGGGGATACACACTGGCTGCCTCATCCACCACCAGGAGCTTTCACTGAGCCTTGCTTCCATCTTCTCCATGATAAAATGTGAGAGGACAACGACTTCAACGACTTCACAGGCCGGGGAAGAACACCATGGGAAAGTGCTTAGGACTGGGTGTGGGGAGGTACTGAATAAAGTGCAATTGACAGCGGCTGGAGTGTGTGGGGGAGTAAACTTTCTCTGTAGATGAGGACTGGCTTTTGAGGAGTGGGAGATGAAACGGCAACACCAATGATTACCAAGGGGGAGAGAGGAAGGAGATCTTCCTTTCCACACACACTGGGGCCCAGACTCAGTCAAATTCAAAGCAGTCTGTGATTCTGGAGGTACTCACTAATTCTGGGAGGTTATACTAGTGCTGTCTGGGGAATGGAGTCCCTGCCCAGCTACAGCCTGGACCCCTTGGGCCACTTTTTATCTGTGAGACAGCAGCTCCCAGCCTAGAAGGGTAGGATGGGATCCTTCCTCAGGGAACACTGTTAAGGGCACCAGCCTCCTCAGTCCTCCTCTCCTCTCCTACATACTCATATCAAGAGGACTAGTGATTTGGCCCTGGGATGCATACCTCCCCTAGGAACTGGAGAGCTGAATATTTATCAGTTGGATTGCTCTGGACTCAGGGCTCTCTGAACTCCAAAAACACATCCAGAACTCTTATTTTTTCCCAAATGATCTTAACGACTGTGTGCTATGGCACTCCCTGGCCCAATGTCTACATCTGTAGTGTTTTTCCTTGCTCAGATAGTGTTTCATAGAGGCAAGTTTGATAAAATGTATTTCCGTTTGGATAAAATATATTAAAATATATTTCCATTCTAAATAAGTTGGTGCCTGTTTTGAATTAATCACCATGATGCACCGTAATTAGGAATATATGAATCAACAGAAGAGTTTTTCTTTCAGAATGGAGATATTAATTCTATTTAATACAGTACAGTGGCATATACTATGGGACTGAAGATTTTCCCCCAAAATCTGACTTCCACTTTCTAAAATGTTAAGTCGAGATTATTTTCCCTAAATTCTCTAGAAGCTGGTGCAGCAGTTCAGAAAATCTGAGCATGCACAACTAGAGAATTCTCTTACTTCCCCAGAATTCAAGAAGGAGCCAAGTAAAACAGAAGTACATGAGCTTTTCAGCCAATGCCTGGCATTGGAGACTTGGAAAGATAACTGTGGCCTCAGAGGAAGGCAGTAGAGCTTCAAAGGCTGCTTTGCTAACTTTGAGACAGGAACTTTTGAGATATTTTTCAGATTCTTCCTCTCCAGATCTCTCTCCTCTTTCTCTTTCTCTTTCTCTCTCCCTCCCTCCCTTCTTCCCCTTCTCTTCCTCTCTTTCCCTCTCTTCTTCTATCCCTCCCTCCCTTTATTCCCATTTCTTCTCTTCCTCCCCACTTCTCCCCTTTCTCACTATTCTTCTCTCCTATCTCCTCCCCTCCATCACTCTATCCCTCACTCTCTCTTTCTCTCTCTCTTCCCCTCCACTCTCTCCCTCTCTCTCTATCTTGCCTTCTGTCTCTCTTCTCTCTGCCACCACCCCCTGCCACTGTGGTTCTGCCTGACCTATTTGTATCTAGGGATCATTATTTGTATACACTGAGATTGCAGCCCAATTTCTTTGCTTTTTCTTTATTCTACCCCCCAAAGATTATATAACAAATAAAGGAATTTCTTTCCCACTTGCTGCAGTCACTGTTCCCTTCGCAGAATTCCGACATCTTTGGTGTAAGTACCTAGACTTATTTGTTTGACTGAGGCAGGCAGACTTTAGTGATTCTACCTGATTTTTCTTCTCTAGAATAAAACAAGAGGCCTCATTGCTTTGAATTAAAAATGGTGAGCCTCTCTTTTCTGGTATAGGGTTCAAAATTAGGCTTTGCCTTTCTCCAGGGGCCAGTAATCAATCACAGATATATTTGGGTGGACAAACTATTTTTCAAAAACTTTTTTAGATCATTGCCTAAGTAATTAATTGTTAGCCTTAACACCACCCAGCTACACCTGCAAATATCTAATTTAAACTGATTTTCTAGACCTGTTGTTTTCAAAGTGCGGTCCCTGGACCAACATGAGCATCACCTGGGAGCTTATTAGGACCACTAACTCTGAGCTCTGCCCCAGATGGACTGAATTGAAAATAAGGGTGGGCCCAGCAGCCTGTGTTTAGCAATCCCTCAGAGTGATTCTGATGCACTCTCAAGTTTGAGAACCCCTGCTTCAGAGTAAAGATCACCTTGGTGCCTGTGTCTGCAAATGTTTCATGCTACGTTCTTATATATGATGTTGAGGAAAACGTGTGAAATAAACCAATATCAGAAAACATGGGTCCAACCCTTGATAGCCACGACTTAGTGCAGATCTGTAAATAGGATCAGTATCCCCACATCGCAGAGCTATGGAAAAAGCACCACAAAATGGTCATTAAAAAAAGTTATGCATCTTGAAATAATAGTAAATCACTGTGTGCCGAGGTGGGGGTGAGGGGAGCTATGTGTCTCATCACCACTAGGGGGCGCTCTGGTCTTTCCAATTCAATCACTCAGAGACCCAGCGTTTTTTGTCTTTGAGGTCCTGTCATTCTCTGTATAAACAAGTTACGTTCAAGTGTTTAGGATATAAATTACGACCATGCCGGCAGCCTCGGAAGGAATGTAAACACAGCACTGTGGTCGGAGCAAACTCTGAAACTGACTTCATAATTTATAGCAGGCCCCCGAGTAGCTAAGTATAAAAGAAAAAAAAAAGCCCCATTTAACTGCAAATATGATAATGGAGACACGCACACACACACAAAAAGGTTAAATCACTGCTTAATTTTGGGAAATACAGAAAGGAAGTATAAGGATTAGGAAGATGGTTAAGACTTCTTAAGACAAGATGTTTTACTAAGGAGACTGTCTTTGGACTGAAATTCACTTGGAATACAAAAATTTGTGTGAGAGATATCTATTGAGTGGTATTAAGTGCCTTGTGATTGATTGGGAGTAAGACCTTTTAGAGAATGAGGAACAAAGGTGAGTTGCAAAAGCAAAAACAAAACAAAACAAGAAACCAGCCCTGATTTGAGGAAAACCGAAGCATGATTATGGGTTGAGAACTGCTGCTCCTGCTCAGATCTAAGGTTTCCATTGCTGCCCATGAGTTTGAAGGGCTGGTTGGACACTGGTGGGCTGGGTAAGAAAAAAGTCCTCCTGCCTAGTGGGTTTATATTCTTTTTTCGTCATCCAGAGCTTCCCCAGCCCTTGCCTGTAGCATTCATGATTGGGAAACCTTGGGGGGGCCAGCAAGAAAGGAAAAAGGGCTGTGAGGGAATCCCTGAGGGAATATACCAAATCCCTTGTGAAAATTAAGGAGGGAGTATAAGGCACAAAGGAGAGAAGTGTCAGGGTTGGCGGGTGCCGAAGCTAATCAGGGCCTGCCAGGCTCTCTGAATTGGAGCATAGGGACAGAGAGCAGGCACAGAACACATTGTGAGGGCCAGGTTCTGTTACTCTCCAAGGAAGTTAAAGAAACCAGCATGCTGGCAACTGTCCACTGCTGCTCCTGCAGCCTTCTCCTTCTGGGCTCTTTAGGATCTGACCACAATCTATAACAAAATACAATCAGCGCCAATAACAAACCTATGATTGCAGGTAGTGCTTTGTGGGCACCTAACCCTCCCTGGCTGCTCAGCCCCGCCTGTCACTCTGTGCTGGTGGAGAAGAGGAAAGCACAAAAAGCAAAACTCTCCTTGGGCACAGGAAAGAGAACAAAAGGGCACAAAACTTCATTTTTTCAAATTAAACTTTTGCCTTTCATTATCTTACCTGGTTTTCTTTTAAGTTCCTTTCGCCTTCTGGTTTTTGTTTAGCTAGAAAGAGCTAGGGTGAAGGAAAAAGAAATAACTGAAAACGTTCCTTCTCTTTCTCAATCCTGAGAAGAGCCACAATCAGAACCTGGCCTGTGCTACTCAAGGCACAGACCCCACACCACGTCAATTATACAACTTGGGGAAAAAAAGTACAGAGTTGCATTACTGGCTAGTGGAGAGAACCTGGGGATCTCAGGATGCCGCGGAGGAAACAGGTCTCTAAGATGACTATTTGTTATGTATATTTTATTGAAAAAATTTTACATCAAAATTGTTTGGCAGACTGTAAAAGTATACATAAGTGCAAATATATCCTCCTTTTAAAATACAAGCAAAGTGTGAGTATACATGAGATCATAAAAATATCTTTAAAATATGGTGGTAGAAAACAACCTTATAAAGAACGTTGTATTGTCATAATACGAAAAACCACATTCTTAAACTAGACACATTGTTTCTAAATACTTTCTTAATAATGTTCTTTGGCACCTGTATCCAAACTTAGTGTTTGGTGAAACAGAACTCTCTCCTTAACTAGGCAACAAGATGAGGCTTTCTTGACATTTTGTGTTTAGCACTGCCTTTTCGAAAAGCACACAGATTTTCATAGACAAAGAAAAACACACACACACATCTTGTCTGCGTTTTTCAGACCCTGATTACTGAAGGTAATGAAGATCCCAGAGTTACATGTTTATGTTTTTCATGTGGTAACTTTTTACCATCTTTGTTAAGAAGCTGATTTCTCATTTACTCTCTCCCTCATTGGAGCCTGCACATATTTAGGGCATTACTATGCCAGGGCTTGTCCTTCTACCAATGGTAGACAAGTGTCCGCGAACAATGCTGGCCTGGGGATTCTAAGTGACTGGTGTGCTACTTACTGCTATTGGGGTGCACATTATGTGAGTCCACTTCAGTTCATTCCTCCCCCCACAAGGAAAGACCAGCCTTCCTCCCTCCATTCACATGACGCAGGGCTTAATATCCTGACAGACGCTCTGATGGTGGTGGTGGTGATAATATGGCCCACTAGCAGAGGGATGGAAAGAAGAAATGCCGTTAAAGTTGAGGACGAAATCTTTTCTGTCACACACTGGGGTAGAGTGATGCTGATATCGAGGCAGTCCCACTAAAAGAAGAAAGAAAATAAAAAATTCCTTTCAGAAACAAATTTGTCCGGCTGAGGCTGGGGCAAATCATTTTAAAAAATTTAATTTAGCTTGTGTCTTATTTTAACTTAGGGTAAGAAAGGAGTTGGTTGGTCTATTGCTGTAAAACTGGTAGAAGAAACCGAGCTCTAGAAGTTTCTCAAAGTTTTAAACTACAGGTCATAGCACAACTCTGGAATCTTTAATGTTTTGTTTTGATGTACCCACAAACACAGAGCACCGTTCCCTCTTTAAACCGTGTTCTTACGTGCCTGAATTCCCCTATTACCTATGGAGGCTGAGACAAGCGATTCAATCGTAGGAGGAGCACGGACACCGGGAAAACTTGACCCAGGCTCTAGGTCCAGATCCCTGAGCACAGGGCCCTTTCCAGAGCCCAAGCCCACCTCCCCAGAAAAACCGCTGTCGCCCTCACCACTTGTTCCCCAACTAACTGGCCGGGTCAGAGTATCAGACCACAGCAGGGATATTTCCTGTGTCAACTGTGGGGGGGAGGGGGGACAGAAAACAATCCCAGCGCTAGAGAAAAGGCCGGGAGAAACAGTGCGGTCTTCGTAGGTCCGGAACGGCTTAACGTTTCTTCTAGAGAAGCCAGGACTATAGGGAGCAGAGAAAGCCCTTCGAAAAGAGCTCAGCTGCAGACCCTTCTGCACATCGAGGGAGCTTTTCAGACAGCCCCAAGGACGGAGAAGTCTCGCACCTCTCTCCCTGGAGCCCGTGGGCTATTGGGCTGCGACCCGCTGCTGCCTTTTGCTTTTGCTTTATCGGCGCCTGCGAGCCCCGTGGCGCAATTGGCCGGCGTGTCTGGCGCGCCTTGAGACCTGAGTTTATCCAAGACCGGGCCTCTCTCCATGCCGGCATGGGTTAGGCCTGTTCGCCTGAGTCTTTCTAGTTACCCGTGCGGTGGGAGACCATAAGCCGCACGTTGGTGCCAGGCCTGATTCTTCTTTTGAGTGCGTGAAAACCATACCTGTCAGCCCGCGGCGCGAGTACCCTGCTCGTGTCGCCTCGGCCTGGCAGTATCCTAGCGCTTACAGAGAGACCAGGATGCTAAGTAACCTGTGAATCGGCCTACGTTTATTGCCTGATAACACCTATTGGCGCCAAATATGCGCTGCGCTGCTCTCATAAAGCACCAACTCGTCTAGTGCCCTGATGTGCGCCTGTGGCTCTGCACACAGGTGCGCTTGCCCAGCACGTTTACAGCACGTCTCGGTGCCAGCTCCCAGATCCTCATATAGAGGGCCCAGGCAAGACACCAAGTGAGCGCTCACATCTCCGCCCAAGGCCGCCGTCAGCGCTTTGATGTGACCAGAAGGACGATAAAAGCCCTAGCTCCTTCTTGAAAGGCTCCCGGGTCTTAACGAAGGGCACAGGGCCTCCCTGAACACGCGGGCCTTGGCTGCCCTGTCCCAAGTGGGAGGGCACAGCCGGCATGGGTGTGCTGTATGTGTTTGTGAGTGCGCGCGTGCGCTGCTACTCGGCCCACAGCCTCACCCCTGCTTTGTCTCCGAGCTCCTCGTTAGGCCCTCGGCTCTCAGTAGGCCGTGGCACTCCGAACGAGGTCCCACGGGGCGCAGCGCACCCTGCCCGCCTGAGAGGTGACAACAAGGGGTGGGGGTAATACTCGAGTGGTACGTGAGCCAGAAGACCAGGGAAGAAGGCACAGAGCGTCAGGATCAGACTTCTGCCGAGCCACAGACTCCCCAGCGTTCCCAGGCTCAGCCCAGAGGTCATGCAAGGCTCCCGGGCGTAGGCCGTGGCGGAGGCCAGCCTGCTGGGCTAGGCAGTTTTCGTCTGTTCAAGACGAGCAGTGTCTTGATCTCCGCATTTCTGGGGCTTCTGCGTGCGTCCGGTGTGTGAGGTGGGGAGAGGGCGACCACACAGAAGTATCAGAAGTCTCTTTCTTGTTTTTTTGTTTGTTTGTTTTAATTTTTAGGGCACTGCTTCAAGATGACTGTGAAGCCTCAAAGTCTGGGTTTAAGTTGAGTAGGGCCTGCAGGGAGAGGGAGAGTGGGGAGGACAGCCCGTAGTGCCCAGAGAGAGCAGTGGGTGGGCAAGTGGGCCAGTGGGCACCACCTGGAGTGGGTGGTGATTGACAGCCAGCCCGGAGGGATTTAAAAAAAAAAAAAGTGAGGGGAGGGTCGTTTGTATTGGTTACTTGTAGAAATTCCCATAAAATTGAACAACACTGTGCTCAGTGGGTTCAGTCAGGCTAAAACCCTCTCCAGTGTGGTCCTGCTGAGACTGTCTTTGTTTAGTTAACCTCTGAGACCCGCATTTAAAAGGCCTATTTGGGAAATTTCACCGTCTAGGGAACCAACATCTTTTGCTCATTCCGGTTTTCCTTTTCCCCTGATGCTCTTGTCGCACACGGATTCATGAACATAAAATGTATGCATCATCCTGCGAATCATTTTCTAATAGAGGGGAAGGAAAGTAAGTGTAAGCTAGAACACCATTTGATGGGCAGACCGGCCTAATTTTAATTGAGGGCTATGAGTGCCTCAGAGGGGGTTAATATAAGAGTTTATTTCCACTTTCTTGATAAACCTGGCTAAATATTCAAATTACCTCCTCCACTGCAACCAGCTCCTTTTACAGAAAGGTTTAGCAAGTCAATACATTTTCATAATCCATGGCCAACGTAATTTACACTAGCAACACAAATGGCATCTGAGGAGCAGGCATTTCTCAAGGAAGCCACAGTGTAGGCCTCAGGCCATGCTGGCTTAAGACAGACTCAAGTGTCATCAAGGTGTGTCACTGTGGAGGGAGGCAGGAGACTCAATAGCCTGTGAAATATCTTGAGACTCCACTCTGCTTTCCTTTCTGCCTCTTCCTCATTTCCCTTTCTCTCAACACTTGCCCTCCCTCCCCACCCCCGCCCTCAGCTTACAGAATATCTCCCTTTCTGCATCTACAAAATGAACAAAAATACAGCAAAATAAACTTTAAAAGGAACACAAGGAAGCAGACAGGGCTCCTTGGCCAGGGTCCCCTAAGGCTACATGCCTTCTCTCCAAGCTTAGTCAGACCTGAGACCTGAGACCTCCAGTCCATAGGGACATCCAGAGACCTTAGGCTGGCGATTATGCACCATCATTCTATCCGTGCAAATTCTACAGGCCTGCCTCTGGGCCAAGGGTAGGGAGAGGGCAGTATGACCCCAGTCCTCTCCCCTCCATGAATGAGGTGGCGGCTCCCCCCAGGATCAGCTTCTCCCAGTTGCACTAGGGCGCGGCGACCCGGTGCAAGTTGTAGTAGCCACGGAGCCTGGAGGCCTAGAGGCAAAGTCCCCAGCGGGGCGCGCTGTGTTTACCTGAGAGATCCTCGCGGGCGTTCTGGTGCAGGTAGCTCTGCTCCAGCGAGTAGGAGGACATGCTAGAGTGCAGGCTTGCCGATGCCGCCGGGTTGCTGCTTGGCGTCAGGGCGGGCGGCTGCTTGAGGTAAGGCGAAGCGCCGGGAGAGCTCCAGTGCGCCCCGGGGCTCGTGTAAGGCGAGTGGCATTCGATGGCGCTCGCCATGGCAGGGGACGAAGGCACGGGGCTGCTGCTGCTGTCTGGGCCGTAGTCCCCGCTGCCGCCACCGCCCCCGGCCGCACCTACACCCCCAGGCCCGGCGGGCACGGGGCAGCTGGCCATGTAGGTGGAGCCCGGGTTGGGCGACATGTGCGGGACGTGGTGGTGGTGGTGGTGGTGGTGGTGTGGGTGCGCGTGGCCCGGGGTGCCTGCGCCAGCGTCGTAGCCCGCGGGCATCATGTCAAGGCCCCCGTAGCCTCCTTGCCCGTGGCAGCCGAGCGGCGCCGATGAGGGCGCCTGGAAGTCGAAACTTTGGGGCAGCAGTGAGGCTCCGAAACCCAAGCCACTCACCACGCGGTGGTACATGGGCTTGAGCGCCTGGCACTTCCGCCTGAAGCCGCGCGGCCGGCGGCGGAACGAGCCCTCCTCGAACATGAACTCACTGGCGGGGTCGATGGTCCAGTAGTGACCCTTGCCAGGCCGCCCGAGGCCCTTGGGCAACTTGATGAAACACTCGTTGAGCGAGAGGTTGTGGCGTACAGAGTTCTTCCAGCCCTGGTAGGCGCCGCGGAAGAAGGGGAAGCGCGCCTGCAGGAACTGGTAGATCTCGCTGAGTGTCAGGCGTTTGCTGGGCGAGCTCTGGATGGCCATGACGATCAGCGCGATGTACGAGTAGGGCGGCTTCTCCGGCCGCCGCAGCCCCGAGCTCGCCTTCTTGGCGCCCCCGCTCCCGGCGCCCGCGCCGCCGCCGCTGCCCGCGCTCTTGCAGGCGGCAGAGGATGTGCTGGCGGAGTTAGAGGAGGAGGAGGAGGAAGAAGAGGAGGAGGAGGCACAGGAGGCGGACG
>NW_011889290.1:1320601-1358273 GCF_000151845.1 Pteropus vampyrus | reverse complement strand
CCACCTATGGCTTTATGAAATCTTTTTCTTTGCCCCATTACAGTATCCTGTCTCCTGTCCCAGAAACCAGCCGCCTCCCAGCCCCCGTGGAAGGTACCTCTCCTTCCTCCTCCTGCTCCTCAGTTCTCCTCCGTCTTCCTCCTGGCCCATCCTGGGCCGAGTGGTACTGCTGCTGATGACGCCGCTGAGAGCTTCCTTAGCTGCCTTCCCCCGCGGTACCTGCACTGATACCATCTGTCAACTTCATTCAGACTTTGCAGCCCTCAGCACGCCAGGGTGCCAGACTCCCAAAGGTAACATGCCAATCCTCTCTTTCTGACAAGGCCTGCAGGCTCCACGACAATTGTTAGTGGAGGGCAAGAAGCCAGGGTGCTCTAGTGTCCCAGGGTTGTGGCCTGGGGCAATCATGAGCATTTGCTGAACTTTGAGAAGAGGGGTTTAGATAGAGAAAGCTAAATCAAGTTTTAGAGACTGGAAGTCTGATAGAATAGAATACATGTTTAGATTTTTTTTCACTTCCTTTCCTTTTCTACTGAGTGAGATAAGTGGAATAGCTGTATTTATATTCAATCCTGAAGGGGTGTGTTACTGTTACTAGATTTACATCCTCAGTCTTATTGATGCCCACCAAAATATTTGTGCCATCTCGGGGCTCCACACTGGAGTTGAGAACACTCCACCTCAGTGTGGCTAATTCCTCTCTGAGTAAGAGTCGGCTGGGAGAGAGGCTGTGCCCTCAGGAGGAGTCATTTCCAATGAGACCGGACAGTTAGTTATTGGATTGCACGTGCAAGGAAATGTAGCCTGACCAGGAACAGGGTCTGGAAGTACCAGTAGGAAAGCAGAAGGCCTGGGAGCTGGCAGGGCCACACAAGGGCTGATGGGGGAGGCACAGCAGGGAGTTGCTGCAGACCACAGGACCAAATGGAAGCAGGGCACACTTCTGCATCTACTCTGAAGGACCAAGGTACAAGCACATGTGCTGGTGAGCCTGAGGAGAATGGCGGGGAGAGGGGAGTGCCGGGGGGGGGGGGGGGGGGGGGTTGAAGGGGGTGGCAAGAGAAGGGGACATTGTTCAGGGATCTGGTGAAAGGTGGGCAGCAAAGACCTTTGGGTGGAACGCAGTGGAGGCAGGTCTCTTGGGGCTGGCATCAGCTATCTGTGCCCCTAGAGCTCCTGGGGGACTGCTCCTGGCTGAGTACACTGGTGGGACTGTAGAAGCAAAGGAGCAAGAGGGGTGGGAGGGGTAGGCTGGGGGCTGGGCTGGCTCTGGCCCCAGACAGTGACCTGAAGTTGAGTGGAAGCAGGCTTTTTCCATCAAACCCTGCCTGAATACCACACACAGAGACTGAGTGTCAGTTTACTGCCTTGAGCCGGGCTCCTTTTCCCTAAGCTCCGCAGTAATTAGACAAAGAAAACCTAAATTAGTTGAACAGGCGTCGACAGCTTCCTCCAGAGCACCCCTGGTACCTACATGGGAATGTGTCCGAAAATGGCTTGATTGTAGCCAAGAGTCAGCTAAGAAAACATGGCCAAAATGAACTCAGTTTACCGCTCATTTCCAATAGAAAAAAGAAACAAGTCGCTCTTTTCCGGATGGGATGTTTTGATTGAGTTGGGGTAGGGCATTTGCAGTTGTTTCCACTTCTAAGAATTTCCTTGAGTGACTGGTGAGTATTTTTTAAAGATGGGTCTCCATTTACTTCATAGTATCTTTCTCTTATCTTCTTTTTGTCATTTTTCATGGGCTAATTTAAATATTAGTAACTAAATATAGAAATAGTGTGTTCACTAAATCAATGTTTTAAGTGTCCAAAAATTAAGTAAAATAAGAAGTGGATTCCGTTAACATAACCTTCTGTGTGTGTGTGTGCGTGTGTGCGTGTGTGTGTGTGTGTGTGTGAGAGAGAGAGAGAGAGAGAGAGAGAGAGAGAGAAAGAGAGAGAGAGAGAGAATTGGCTCAGCTAAGAAGCATAGAAAGAAGGAACAAAACCATTTGTAGGTGGGGTGTTGGGCAGTGGATTTCAGGAAAATCCAGCAAGTCAATATCACTGTCATTGACTCAGATTTTCTATAGCGTGGGAGTCTATGTACATTGGATCTCAGGTCCTAAAAGGTTTTAAGGCCTAGAGACTGAAGAATGAACAGCATCATCCCTAAAATCCAGGCAGGGCTAGCAATGATACTGTATACCAGTAGTTATCAGTTTAGGAGTCATGAGTCTCTTTGAGCTTATGATGGAAGCTTTGGAGCCTACCTCCAGAAAAAATACTTTTTTTTTTTTTTTGCCTGAAGTCTTAGGGGATCCATAGATACTCATTAAAATACACACACACACACAACACACACACACACAACTACTCTACATATTGTTAGTTTCTACCAATTCAGCTGGTTATCAGGAATTTTCAAAGGTTCCCTACCCCATCCAACTGACAGTGATATCCATTTTACCCCAATTCTCTAAACTTGCAAGAAACACCACTTATAGTTTGGTGAGTGTTATAAGAGGCTAGACAAGTCCTGGAAGGGCAATAGGTGTTGAAGAGCAGTGAGAGCCCCAGCCAGGAGCAGGTCGGCTCACTTGGAGCCTTTTTCTCCAGGAATCTAAATATTGCCCTCCGCTCCAAGAAGAAATGGAGGTTGGTGAACTTCTTAGTTATCTGAGAAGGAAGGGGCTCTTCTCCAAAACTGTTTCTTGGACATCTCACTCCTGCCTATGGAAACCGTTCCCCTAGCAGAGATCCTCACTTCTAGAAAGACAAAATCCCAGCGTTTGTTATAGGCTTCACAGGTATAAGCCTTTCCACTCACATCATGTCAGTGCCAAGTGGTCTAGGTACCATCATTCCCCTTTAGAGGTAAGGAAACTGAAGCTTAGAAAGACCAGATGACTCCATGTACACCACGCTGGAGCAAGTGACAAAGCTGGCCTGTAGTGTAGGCCTGGAGTCTCATTCCCATGCTGCTTTCACTACGGCACAGTGAAACCTCTCTGAACTTTGTTTTAATTACTGATTTATACAAATCTCCTGTGTAAGAATGTGTGCAGTAACAAATTATGTCAAATTCTTTATTCCTGGCAAGAATATCGGAATTTCTGTTTAGCAGATGGTTTAAAAGGAAAGTTTTGTTTGTTTGTCTCTGAAACAGCCTTGCTTAGGACACTTCCCTTTCTTGGAGTCCTTTCTTAAGGTGGTGAGCTCTTCTTGGCTGACTTTCATTGCTTTATAAACAACAAAAATCTCAATTTCTTTTTTTTTTCTTTTTCTTTTTTTTTATGGGCAAGAAAAGTATGGCTCAATAAAATAAGTATAGATCATCTCAGGAGCTCCTTGGTTAACCAGAGATACACAGCCTGATTGCAGCCGGTACACTCTCCATACCTGTACTTTTTCGCCCTTTGGTGACCATCTCCGTCTGGGCTACGAGTCCCTTGCTAGCTCCAAACTCCAAAGTCCCAATCCCGCTCTGGCGCAGGGCAGTGTAAACTTCGGAAAGCTTGGGTTTCTCTGATTTTGCTCTGCAATCGGCGTTTTATTCTTGGAAATCTCTTCATCCCTGCGGTTTGCATCTTGTGTTTTTAGCATGGGTCCTCTGCTTCCTGGGTTTTACATGAAAGGGCTTAGACTAAACCAGTTACCCACCCGAGATGCCTCCGCACCAATGCTGTTTACTGCCTCTGAGACCTTGCTTCTTCCAGGCACTTCTCTGTCTTCTTGCCCCTCCTTTCTTTCCTTTCACAAGCCTGGCTGAGCAAAATCTCTTCCCAATTCAGTCCTAAAGTGCCCACTCTGTTCACCCTGTGTTTTCATATACAGCGTGTAAAGGATTCTTCAACTCCAGCAAGGCCTTTCTAGATGTAGACAGTGGGGATTCAGTGCTCAGACCCAAGGGATATCCGCTTGTTTGTGGAAATCACGAAGGACCATGAGCCTGCATGCCACAAAGGCCCCTCTAGAAACTCTCATTTAGGGTAGAAAAACAGGCCAGGAGGCGAAGAAGCTAGAAAGAGGCGCCCAGTCTGGGGTTGGAGAGGGGAACTGGGCGAGGAGGGTTAACAGTGGGAATTCTACAGGCTGCTCAGAGTCTGCTCTCCTTCCTCCGTCCAGAAACCCCCAGACCTCCGGGTTTGAACACCAGCCACCCAATTCCAAATGTTTATTTGGATAGATTCTTCCGCTCTCCAAACGCCTGTGTCCCAGGCACGGCTTTTTTTATAACCACCTTCCTGAGAGGTCCGCGTTTAGCCCCAGATTTTCTGGGCCTGAAGTAGGCATGACTTGATCACCCACATGGCTAGGTCTGAGGTGCTTGCGTTGGGGCTTCCTATCTCTGCGCTTCCCAGATTTTGAGGCCCCGCTTCACTTCTGCGTGGAGACACAACTTTGGGATGCTCTAAGAGTCAGCCCATCTGGCCGCAGACCCTAACCGGGATGCCGGCCTTAACTCGGGTGCCGGCGAGGCGTTACCAGGCGGGGCACCACGCAGCCTCTGCAGTGGACCCGCCTTAGGCATCGCCCACAGCCTGCTGCGTTTATTTGTGGGGAGACCGAGGCCTTGAGAAGAGGGTTTCCATGGCAGGGACGGCCATTTCTCCTTAAAAGGTAGCTGTGATGCCTGCGGGAAAGCGAGAGAAGATGCAGTGCTGGAATAAACACCGTGTGTCTCCTGCAGGGGCAGGAATGAGTGGGCTCCCAGTGGCGAAGGAAAGTTAGGGAAGCCTGTACTACCCACTCCTAACCTAGGGAGATAAGCGGCAGAAGCAAGTGTGAGTGCTGGTGCCCTCCACCCCCACCCCCCCCAGCACGTTAATTTCGGGTCCTCTTTTGCGGCTGGGAGGAAAATCCGCCCTGATGAGATGGAAACTCGTGGAGCCAAGCTATGTCTTGGGCGTGGTCCCTGGACAGCTTGAGCTCAACATCTCTTCCCCTGCACCCATCCTGCTGTGCGTCTGGTCTGGGTGGCCGCAGGGCTTGCGCGCCCCTGCTCTGTGGTCTCGTGCCTCGCCACTGTTTCTGCCTGCCCATCCCCCCGGAGTGGGAAGAAGATGGCTGGCCCTTAGGCGGAGCAGGGCTGATGGGGGGCGGGGGGCTGGACCCACCAGGGAGGACTCGTGGGCCGTGGAGGGGTTAGTCGCGGGCACAGAGACTAACCGCAAGGCGGCTCCTGGAACGCTGGTCGACTGAGAGGCGAGGCCAGTAGGCTGCCTGTTCACGAGCCGGGGCGGGGAGGGGGGCGGGAGCGGCTCCCTGGAAGTCTCGACCTAGCCCGCGTAATTTTTTCTTCTGGTGTCTGACTGGTCTCCTCTCCCCCTGCCCTCCCCTATCCCCAAATAAATAAATATCTCCTAGGGCAGCTAACTCCGCGGGGCGCCGGGTCCAGCGCGCTGCGCTGTGATAGATGAACTTCCTGGAGCATCAAAACTCCCCTTCTGTCCTCCCCGCTGAGCTCAGGATATGGGGCGCACTCGCTTCTCTTCAGAAAAGGAAACGTAGCTCTTCCAAAAATATAAATCAGCTCTGACGTCCAAATATTTCTTTTGTCCTCCAGCATCCTCTGTGGGGATAAATAAAACGCGCTCGGCGCCCGCAGCCCGACTCTGGACCTCGGGGCGCCCAGACGCCGCCTTGAAGGAGCTGCCTTTCGGGAGCCCTCTCTCCGACCCATCCCTCATTACTCCCGTACCCGCCTACACCGTCGACCTGGCATACAGTCCCTGTTCCGGCATTCCTTCTGACCCTTGGTTGCAGGAGGGAGAAAGACAGCTCTTTTGTGCAACCCGGGGCTTTAGGAGGCGAAAGGCCTGGGAGGCCGGCACCAGCGGGAAAGGATTGCACACCGCGACAGTGCTGGGACAGAAGAGGGGTCCAGGAAAGCCCTGGAGACCGCGGCTGTCCCGGCGTGTGGGGTCTCGGCATCCTAGATGAGGCTCCAAGCTGCCTCTCCTGGTCGGCGTTGCCTTCGAGGTTTCGAGTCTTACCAAATTTCCGCCCAGTTCCACATCGGGGTTCCCACCCCCGGAGCTGCCTCCTCTTTGAGACAGGCCCAGAGTAGTCCAGGTTTGGGGCCGAGAGGAACCCTAGTGGGCTAGCTCTGAAGGCTGGTGCTCCACGAGAAAGAAGAAGAGGGCTTTGCAGCTTCAGAGGCTGCGTCTGCGGCTTGATCCAAGGGGTTCTGAGTCCATCAGACGGTCCGATGGCTTGAGTCAGGTCATCCTTAGGCCCCTCCCTTCATCTCCCTCCTCCCTTCATCTCCCTACCAAAATCTATCCAGGGAGAGGTGGACAGATTTTGGTAGGGGTTTCTAAAAGAAATTTAAACCAAGGGAAATCGCATGCAAGGAGTGTGGCTGAGGAGCTGGTGTAGGAGACTAAAAGAGTAAAAGTAGAACACTTCTAGTGGCGTAAGATGGCTTGAAGTTGCCTCTGGCACCTCCATTTCCTTCCTGCTCCGACACTCTGGAGTCCGCCGGCCTTTCCGCTGTCCCCCATCCTCTCTCTAAACAAATCACCCTACAGCACGCACGCATCACGGCCGGAAAGGCTTCCATGGCGGACAGTTCCGGACAAGGAGGTCTCCACCTGCCCCCCACTCATCCTCCTCTCACTCCCTCATATCCCCCTGCCCTTGGCCGCAAGGGTTCCTTCGCAGCCGGTGCCTGGGGCTTCCGGGCTGCAAGGTGGGAGCTGTTCTCTAGCCGTCCCCTCTCTCTCCGGGGTGATGGTGGTGGTGGGGTCTTTATTGATGAACTGCCTCAAAAACCACCGCCCAAAATATCCCAGAAGGGTTTAGACAATCCATCACCCACCACTCCAAGAACGCTTCCTCCCTTTCAAATACAATCCTCGCACACCAGACGGGCTGCGGTGGGGAGGGACGCGCACTTGAAAAGAGAACAGCTATGTAATCAACGTCAAAGCCATCCCGCAACCTTTCGGAAACAGGGACTTAGGCCAAAAATCCCTCCAAATGATTTACGCAGCCCTCCTCACCCTCTCCCCCAGCCCTCCTAACTCTCTTTCCCAGCCTTCCTCACCCTCTCCCCCGCCCTCGACTTTGACTGTTCCCTGTGCTTGCAATCGCGTGGCCAGCAGAGCCAATGCATACCCCGGATCTGCATTGAACGTCAACACCAAATGCTTCCAGTAATTTGCATTTTAGAAGAAGGCGCTTTTCATCTTGAAGTTCAGAGGAAAAGGAGAGTTTCCGCCTGGCCGACATGCTTTTGGGGCCTGGTCACGGTATCTTTGTTGGTGGAGAGCGGTGAACTGGCAAGGCCTGGCATGGTTTTTTTGCAGTTGTCAAATGAATGTCACTTCCCTTCTCTCCGAGAGTCCTCGGATTTTGCGGTGTTGAGTGCTGCGCCGCCTCTTTCCCGTGGGCATCGGCGTGGAAGAGGCAGTTCTTCTCGATTCCGCTGGGTGGCGCCAGGCTCTCGGGAATCGTGGTCTGCGAGGCTGCCAGCGGGAGTCTATCACCGCAGCTCCACGCCCAAGGCTCTTCTGCCCGCGGCCCAGGCCCCAGGTCTAGCCTTGGGCCGGCCAGTGTATGGCCCCCAGGTGGATAGATACCTTCAAATTTGTCGCTTACCTTGTATTCAGTTGGCTATCTTAGGACATATTCTGCTTTTTCTACTCCCCCACGCCGTTAAAATATAAAGAACAAAATCACATAGTTGTACGCCTCTATCCGTTGCAAACAAGCTTAGGCCTTGCTGAAGAAATTCAGGATTCAGTTCCATTATCTTGGTTCACGAAGCAAGGGGCAGGGGGCTGTATCTCCATTTGTAAGTTAAGCCTGGAGCTCTTCTGCGGTCTAGTAGAAAACAGACCACCAGGCATCACTGGGCATCTGGATAAGCCAGTTCCAGTTGGTTCTGCAGGGAGATGTTCCAGGGAAGGCGTTTCCTCTCAGCTTCTCATCCATGAAGAGGCTCCAAAACCATTCTTTTGTCTTCTGGGTCTACAGTGACAGGAAGACAACTGTTTGCTTTTACTTCTCATTCCTTTTAACCAAGGAAAGCTCCCTAAACTTGTCCTGGTGAAAGTCTGTAAGATATAAAGGAACTTTGGGGCTCCTTTTAGAGTGGGCTGGATACAAAGTGGGGGAAGAATTACAGGTCAGGTAGGAGTAGGCTTGGGATGAGAGAAAGCCAGCGGCACTAATTTGGAACTTGAGACCAAGAAGTCACCCACTGGTCATCCTCTGCAATATGGTGTCAGAGGAAGTGGGCTTTATCTTTTAGGGAACAAGAAGGAATTCCCCATCATGACTTTTTTTTTAAAAAACCTAATTAATTTTATTGAGGTATAATTTACATACAATAAAATACACTTATTCTAAGTGAAGAAGTTGAGTTTTTATTTTTTCTTCTAATATTTTTTATTATGAAAAGTTTCAATATATACATAAATGGACAGGTTATACAATAAACCTTCCTTCATATACCTATCAATTAGATTTAACAATTATCAAGATTTTGCCACACTTGCTTCATTTATCTCTTTTCCATTTTCATTTCCTCATGAAATATTTTAGCAAATGTAGACCTCATGTTCTAAAAGTGCAGCTTATTACTTCTCTCCACGGCCTCCAGTTCTAGCTCTCTCATACCTAAAATTACATTTGGTGCAGACAAGCACGCTTCCTTGAGGAAGTTCGATATTATGCTGGAACATTGTTCTGGATGTGTGTTTTACAAACAGAATTCTCTATCCTGCTACTCCCCCCAACCCCCCACTCCCACCCCACCCCCCACCCCCCCGCAGTAACTTCCAGCCCCCAGTTTCTGGGCTTTCTTTTTCCTCCAGTCACTGGAGCCATGGGTGGATTTTAGCAGTGAGTGGTGAAAAGGGGTGCTCTGCTTATTCAGTCACCAGAGTTAATGCCACATTGCTTCCATACATGCATACCAGATCATATACATTTATTTTATTGCAACATCACGTGTATCCTTTGAATAAATCTGTACATATGTATATATTTATCCATGTGGACCATAGAGTAGTTTCCAAATTGTTTACCCAGGCAGTGGTCAGCCAGGAAATAATTTTTCGAATTGTTTCAAAGTGACTGTGAGAAGATTTTGGACAGGATGGCAGGGTGAAGGGGTCCAGGAGGGTGGACCACAAGGCACTGGTTGGCCCATACCTGCAAACTCCAGTCCACACCAGGACTCTGTACAAGTATTTCACAAATATTTGTCCAATTATTTTTCTGATTTTTCTGCTCCCCAAACAGTACATGTTACTGTAGGTATGAGCATTTCCCTCACCTTCGATGCAACCCTGAGCAGATGAATAGTCATGTGGTCATCATAGGTAGCTCTAGATTTTGTTTGACAATTGCTCTTGCTTCTGGTGACCTTGGGTAAGTCTGTGAGCTTCAGAATCTATTTTTTTTTAAATGAAAAAAACAAAAACAAACCAAACCCAAAACAAAAGGCCCCTCCCACGGTGACTATAAAAATGACATAAAAATTGTAAAAAAGCATTAACATACATTGACATGTACACATTTATACTGTTGTTTTCGGCCCAATTCAATAAAAAACTGTTTAAAAGTACTCTGTGGGTATCATGCATACTTGGCATCTTTCTTTCCCTCAGCAATCTCATGCACGTTGGTTTTGTATTTAATGAGAAAAAGATGTGTCCATTGTTTGTAAGTTTAAACTTGCCTCTTTGCGGGAGGGGTCTCTCCCGGTGTGCTCGCGCTGTGGGTGGGGCCGTGGGTGGGGCCGTATGGATCCACAAAGCGCAAATTCTCGCAGGGTAGGGGAGAGATGTTTTCTTTGGTCTGGTTTACCCGGCTGTTGGTGGCATCCGACTATTTCGCATCATCCGGGACTGGGCGCTTGTCCTCGCAGCGCCGGGGGTCAGCACCCGGGGGCTTGCGCTTGCTCAGGGCAGGCACCGTGACCATGGCGGCGTGTGTGTGTGTGTGTGTGTGTGTGTGTGTGTGTGTGTGTGTGTGTGTGTGTGTGTGTGTGTGTGTGTAGCGCTGGCAGAGGAGCTCACACCAGCAGGGTAGAGCGTTACTTGTCTCGAGCAAAGTGTGCCTCGCAGAAGCACCAGTATGATAATGCCTGGCTCAGGCGGCCGGGGTGTGTGGGACCTGGGCTCGCTCACTGGGGGATCGAGCCACAGCCAGCTGATATGCACTCTAGGAGTCTCTTGCCCCTGAGATATCACCAGAAATGCGTGAAAACTCATACAGAAAAACGTGGCCGCGTGCTGCTGCATTAGCTGCAAAAGGCGCCTGGTGGGTCCCTCGCAGGCACTGGCTGCCAGTGAAGCAGACCCCCTTATTTGTTTTGGGCGGAGATGTCCTCCTTTCCGCCCCATTTTCCGTTTATATCAAGCGCAGGCTCTGGACCATCCTTTGGGAGGTGGTGAGGCAAGCAAAGAACCCTCACTGTGCACCCAACCACAGCTCCCCGGGAGCCCAGGGAGGCGGGCGTGGGTCACTCAGCCTCGGGTAAGCCATGGCACAAAAGGCCACCGCTGGTCACTCCCCACCCCACTCTACCCCGCTAGAGTCGCTCCGGCAGTTCTGATTCCAAAATGTAACCTGCGGTTTGAAATACTAAGGTCGTAAAGGCTTTTTGCATATTTAATTTTTTGTGTATTTCCCCGCTCCACTACACCTTGCACTTGCTAGATACGTGACCTAGAACAAGTTATTTTTGTTTTAACTTTTTTGGAATTCAGTTTTGTCATTTCTATAATTGAGATCATAATAATAGCTGCGCCATAGAGTTGTTGAGAGGATTAAACGAATTCATATAGGCCAAGTGCGTTGAGCGGTGTGCAGTACGTGAGGAATCCTCAACAAACGTTGGCAGTGAAATTGACGGTGCAGATTCCTCTGAATTTGGACCTGCTTTCCCAGGGATGCCTTCTTATTATAGACAGAAGGGCCTAGGGAAAATTGGGCCCCATGCGCCTATTCTTGCCCCATCCAAACTCCTGGGCTTTGCTCTAGTTTTAGGATTCGATCAAGAATTAAGAGTTAGAAATTGAGTTGGGAGAAAGTACGAAAAGGCCCAGGCAGGACCACCGGCCGAAGGCTCAAGCCCGGAGCCGTAGCGCGCGAAGCATGTGTGTATGGCAGGAGCGCGCTGCAGCTGGGACACTTCTGGGCGTTGGGTGCGGTCCAGCTCGCCCAGAACCGGGCTGGTGGCGGGATCTGACTTGGTTTGGCGATACCTTTCCATTTTTCGGCAGCGTCATCCTGCTCGCTCAATGCGGCCAAATTGCTTAGGGTGCTGGATGCTTTGGGCGGCGGTGCACTACTGAGCCCTCAGAGTGGAAGGGTGTCCTCTTCGGTAGAAGTGGAACGGAAACGAGGCAAAGAGGGCGACAACTTTCGAAGCTGGGATGGAAAGCGGAGAGCATTTTCGTTTTAGTGCCTTCGAAGTCTTCTCTGTATGATCTTTGGTCAGGTTCCACTCCCGCTAGGACCTGTCTCCAAATACTGCTTGGAAAAGGCAGGCAATAAACGGCCACTCTTCGGTTCGGGATCAGCACCGGCCTCTGCTGGACTCGGAAGGAGGCGCGTAGCCGAGTAGGAAGGAAAGGCTAGCCTCTCCAAAGGCAAAGTCGGTTCTTGCAGCGGCCGCAGGGCAAGAGGCGCGAAACCTCAGGCAGAGCCGCTGCTCCCAGCACTGCGGCTTGGACGGCGTTCAGGTGAGTGTCCGTGCACCGCTGCTCCGCAGGGCCAGGATGGAGGAGAGTGAGAGAGGAAGTGACCTCTTGAACCTCTTCAAATGCAAATCCTGTAAGAAGCTTTTTAAGGGAAGAAAAGCGGAAGGACAGAAAAATGGAGACGCCGGAGTCCACCTGAGGTTTGAATGGCCTTTCAAGAATTTCAGGCCCCTAGGGTTTGCAGACTTCTCTGCGGTAGACCAATTGGTAATGAACTTTGGATTCTCCCTCAGGAGCGTGAAGCTACCAGTTGACTTCCTCCAATACGCATATTTTACATATATAAACACCTTCGCAGTTTAATAACACAAATCATTCACATAAACTCTTACTCTTAAAAGGATCCGGCACAAAATAGGTTTTCTTTATCCCGCATCTTTTTCTTCTTTTCATTACTGGCTTTTGAAGCTCAAGTTTCGTCTCCAGGTTGGTGGCCAGAGAGTTTTTATATGGAACGTTGCTGTCCGTTCTATTGTAACGTTTCATCTCACTTTCTCTATCAACGGGGAAATAAGATAGATTCAAAATTTTATTTTTCCAGTTAGAGGAACACTATACTTTTGGGACAAAGCAAATGTCCATTTTGTTTGGCTCTTGTTTATTATTAGCAAATGAGAATGCTGGTGGGGTGGGCTATTCCATTGCAGCCATCCTAATCAGACTCAGCTGTGACTAGTTCTCTGCTTTAAAAAAAAGACTGATGAACTTGATGAGTCAGATAGTTACCTATTTACTCTTTCAGTCTGGAGTTAAAATATTAAGAATTTGAAAAAATATGTATGTTGTTCCCATTTGTCAACTTCTCATTCAGCAAAAGAGGGGCTGTTGCAGTATTTTTTTCCCCATTGAAAGAAAATGGTGTTTGGGAGCATGAAAATAGAAACTAAACCTCCAGAACCCATATTTTAGAACAAAATGGGTGTGGACAGTTAAAGAGGTCAACTGGGCAGACAGGATTTGGGGATGGAGGCTAGGTGAAGAGGGAACTCTGTAGGCCTTTTGGACAGTGATGCTCATCTGAATAAGGGGACAGAATGCATTTGGGAGTCTGGGCTGGTATCAGAGAGGAGCAAAGTAAAGATGGTAAAATGCTCTCTTTAGGTAATGCTCCCTAAAGAGAGCATTTTACACCTGGAAATCAGATTTAAGCATCACCCATCTCTGATCTGCTGCTTTGTATAGGTGGATGGTGTATGCTGGCATCAGGCTGAGGGGATCTGCCCTACTGAGGTCAGCAAAAGTGGAAATTAATAAACTTCTTTTTGTTTTGTGGTTTCTACCTATGGAAAACTTCTGCACTTGGAGGGCTCTGAGAAAAGATCTGCGCCTGAAGACTTTTCTATCTTTAAATCAGTTACAAAAAAAACAATGAAGTCCAATTATTGTGCATTTTATGGACATAGGGATTTAATCAAAAGGAAAATAATGTAGATGCACATTAGGTAAATATGATTGAGGAATAAGTTTGTTTTTTTGTTTGTTTGTTAGTTTTTATTTTCCAGCATCAACACGTATAAGTACATAGTGATGTGAAACTAATAAATAACTTTGAGTGTCTTGAATTCATTATAATGTATTCCTGACCCTTTCTAACTAGGAAATCTTTTCGAGGCCAAGATTTGATTGATGTCTGGATTTGTCTACAAAGTGAAGATCAGAGATGGGCAGTGTAGGTAACACCCCTTAAAAATATTTATTTTCTGGCCTATATTGTTTATATCTTTTTTTCTAGCTTTCATTTGTTATTGTGATATAATGAGATGCTTCAATTTACTTTCATACTTTGAGTTAGATATGGAATTTCAATTGATGAGAATAGAATAAATGATGTTACTCAAAAAATGCAGACAGGTCATTTGCATAATTAATCTTACCTTCATTTAAACTACTTCTTAAAATTTTATTTTTTATTTTTTTTCCTATTTTGGCAATTTATTTATTTATATTTTTTAAGTTTATTGGGGTAACATTGGTTAATACAATTATATAATTTTCAGGTGTACATTATAATTTAACATCTACATATTCTATTGTGTGATTACCACCCAGAGTCCGGTTTCCTTCAGCTATCGTATATTTGATCCCCTTTACCCACTTTACCCTCTCTCAACTCCTTATATCTGACCTCCTTTACCCTGTCTACCTCTTCCCTCCTCCCCAATCCCCTACCCTGTGGTAACCACTAGTCCATTGTCCATGTTTTTGAGTCTCTGTTTCTCCTGTTCATTTGTTGCTTTTAGGTTTATATCCCACATATAAGTGATATCATATGGTTTTCAACTTTTTCTGTCTGGCTTATTTCGCTTAGCATGATTATCTTGAGGTTCATCCAGGTCTTCAAAAATGGCAGTATTTCATCTCTTTTTATGGCTGAGTAATGTTCCATTGTATATATGAACCACAGCTTGCATATCCAATCACCTATCGTAGGACACTTTGGTTGCTTCCATGTCCTGGCCACTGTGAATAATGCTGCTATGAACATAGATGTGCAAATATCTTTTCGAATATGTGTTTTCAAGGCTTTAGGGTAAACACCCAGTAGAGAGATTGCTGGATCATATGGTAGATTAAATCTTAGTGTTTTGAGGAACCTCCATACTGTTTTCCATAGTGGCTGTACCAATTTGCAGTCCCACCAGCAGTGTATGAGGGTTCCTTTATCTCTGTATCCTCTCCAACATTTGTTATTACATGTTCTGTTGACTACACCTATCCTAACAGGTGTGAGATGGTATCTCATTGTGGTTTTGATTTGCATTTCCCTAATAGCTAGCGCTGTTGAGCATCTTTTCACATATCTGTTGGCCATTTGTATGTCCCCTAGGGAGAAGTGTGTGTTCAGGTCCTCTGCCCATTTTTTGATTGGATTGATTTTTTTGTTGTTACTGAGTTATATGAGTTTCATGTATATTTTGGATATTAGGCCCTTATCGAAAGCATTGCTTGAAAATATATTTTCCCATTCAGATGGTTATCTCTTTACCTTGTTGATGGTTGCTTTTGCTGTGCAGAAGCCTTTTAATTTGATGCAGTCCCATTCATTTATTTTTGCTTTTACTTCCCTTGCCCTTGAGGTCAAATTCATAAAATCCTCTTTAAGTCTAAGGTCCTTGAGTTTAATCCCTATGTTTTCTTCTATGCATTTTATTGTTTCAGGTCTTATATTCAAATCCTTAATCCATTTTGAGTTAATTTTGGTATGTGGTGATAGACAATAGTCTAGCTTCATTCTTTTGCATCATTCTTTTGCAGGTGGCTTTCCAGTTTTCCCAGCACCTTTTATTAAAGAGGCTATCCTTTCCCCACTGTATGTTTTTGGCTTTTTTGTTGAAAATTATTTGCCCATATAAATATAAGTTTACTTCTGAACTCTCAATTCTGTTCCACTGGTCCGTGTGTCCTGTTTTGCTGCCAATACCATGCCATTTTGATTACTGTCACTTTGTAGTATAATTTGAAGTCAGGCAGAGTGATGCCTCCAGCCTCATTCTTTTTTCTTAGTATGACTTTGGCAATTTGGGGTCTTTTGTGTTTCCATACAAAACGATGATTTTTTGTTCTATTTCTTTAAAAAATGCCGCTGGGATTTTGATGAGGATTGCATTAAATCTGTATAATGCTTTAAATAATAAGGTAATTTTAACTATGCTGATTATTCCAATCCAAGAACATGGAATATCTTTCCATTTCTTTGTATCTTCTTCGATTTCTTTTAATAGGGTCTTGTAGTTTTCATTATATAGGTCCTTCACATGTTTCGTTAAATTTATTCCTAGGTATTTTATTCTTTTTGTTGTAATTGCAAAAGGAATTATTTTTTCCACTTCTTTTTCTTACACTTCGTTATTAGAGTATAGAAATGCTATGGGTTTTTGAACGTTGATTTTGTATCCAGAAACTTTACTGTATTTGCTTATTGTTTTTAGTAGTGTTCTTGTGGAGTTAGGGTTTTTATAGAGAGAATCATTTCATCTGGAAATAGTGACAGTTTGACTTCTTTGTTTCCTATTTAGCTGCCTTTTATATCTTTCTCTTGCCTGATTGCACTGGTTAGGCAGGACCTCCAATGTTATATTGAATAACAGCGACGATAGTGGACAGCCTTGCCTTGTTCTTGGCCTTAGAGAGAAGGTTTTTAGCTTTTCACCATTAAGTATAATGCTGGCTGAGGGTTTGTCATATATGGCTTTTATTATGTTACGGTATTTTCCTTCTATACCAATTTTATTAAGTGTTTTGAGCATAAATGAATGCTGTATCTTGTTGAAGGCTTTTTCTGCATCTATTGATATGATCATATGATTCTTATTTTTTAATTTGTTTACGTGGTATATCACATTAATTGATTTGCATATGTTGAACCATCCCTGTGCCACTGGGATGAAGCCCACTTGATCGTGGTGTATAATCTTTTTATTATGTTGCTGTATTTGGTTTGCTAGTATCTTATTTAGGATTTTTGCATCTGTGTTCATGAGAGATATTGGTCCGTAGTTTTCTTTTTTTGTGTTATCTTTACCAGGTTTTGGTATCAGAGTAATATTAGCTTCATACAATGAGTTGAGAAGTATTGCCTCCTCTTCGATTTTTTGGATGAGTTTTAGGAGAATAGGTATTAAATCTTTTTTGAATGTTTGGTAGAATTCACTGGTAAAGCCATCTGGTCCTGGACTTTTACTTTTTGGTAGGTTTTTGATGATTGTTTCAATTTCCATATTGCTGATTGGTTTATTTAGATTTTCCAAATCTTCTTGATTCAGTCAAGGAAGATTGTATTTTTCTAGTACTGGTCCAGTTCTTCTAGGTTATTAAATGTTTTATTATATACTTTTTTATAGTATTCTTGCATGATCCTTTTTATTTTTGCAATGTCAGTCGTAATTTCCCTCTTTAATCCCTGATTTTGTTTATTCGTGTCTTCTCTTTTTTCTTTAGTGAGTCTAGCCAAGGATTTATCAATTTTATTAAACTTCTCAAAGAACCAGCTCCTCGTTGTGTTTATTTTTTCTATTTTTGTTTGTTTGTTTGTTTTCAATTTCATTTATTTCTGCTTTAATTTTGACGATTTCTTTCCTTCTGCTGACTTTAGGCCTCATTTGTTCTTTTTTTTCTAGTTTTTTTAAGATGAAACGTTAGGTTGTTTATTTGGGCTCATTCCTGTTTTTGGAGATATGCCTGTAATGATATGAACTTTCCTCTTATGACTGTTTTTGCTGTGTCCCAAAAGTTGTGATATGTTGTGCTATCATTATCATTCGTTTCTATGTATCTCTTGATCTCTCTTTTTACTTCTTTCCTGACCCAGTTATTTTTCAGTAGCATATTATTTAATTTCCATGTATTTGTGGTTCTTCCTGATTTCTTTCTGATGTTGATCTCTAGTTTCAAAGCATTATGATCAGAGAATATGGTTGATATGATTTCAACCTTCTTATACTTGTTAAGGCAAACTCTGTGTCCCAGTGTGTGGTTGATTCTTGAGAATGTTCCATGTGCACTAGAGAAGAATGTATAAGCAGCTGTTTTGAGATGGAAGGCTCTGTAAATGTCAGTTATGTCCAAGTGGTCTAATGTGTCATTTACGGATGTGATTTCCATATTGATTTTCTGTTTGGATGATCTGTCTATATCTGACAGTGGGGTATTTAGGTCCCCTACTACGATAATGTTTTGGTCTGTTTCTCCCTTTAGTTCTGTTAGTAATTGCTTTACATATTTTTGGGCTCCTTGATTGGGAGCATAGATGTTAATAAGTGTTATGTCTTCTTGGTGCATGGTTCCCTTTATCATTATGAGGTGTCCCTCCGTGTTTTTCTTTTTTATTTTGAAGTCTATTTAGTCTGATATTAGTACTGCTACTCCCACTTTTCTCTAAATGCCATTTTCTTGAAATGTCATTTTCCACCTTTTCACTTTGGGTCTATATTTGTCTTTGGAGCTGAGATGTGTCTCCTGGAGGCAGCATATGGTTGGGTTTTATTTTTTGATCCATTCTGAAACTCTGTGCCTTTTTATGGGTGAGTTCAGTCCATTTACATTTAGGGTGATTATTGAGATACGAGGCCTTATAGCCATTTTATCTTTTGCTTTCTGGTAGCTCGGTGTTTCCATTGCTTCCTTGTCCTTGTGTTTCTGTTTTCTTTATTTTTGGTTAGCTTTTATGGGTTTTGCCTCTGGTTCTTCTTGTTTTATGTTATATACTTCAATTCTGAATCTCTGGTGTGTGGTTACTATTATGAATATGAAAAGGATAGTTATATGTATACAGTCATCCATTTTCTTCTGAGTGTGTCTTATCTCTTTTCCTCTTTGCAAGTTTGGATCTTTGAATCCCCCCTTTTCAGTCATTGTTATCTCAGTTTGTCCCTATGTATGCTGAATGTTCATTACTACCTTGCTATAGCAATTCTCTTATTATTTAAGCTTATAATGCACTGTTTTTAGTAAGGGTTGCACTCTTCTGCTTCTGTTTGCCTAACAGTCACTTTACTCTTAAGTTTTTTTTATTTTTTTTTTGTTTTGTTATTTTGTTTTAGATGAGCTGACACCTTTCAGCATTTCCTGTAGTGCAGGCCTTGTAGTGGAGAATTCCCTCAATTTTTGTAGATCTGTTAAGGTCTTGATTTCTCCTTCATAACTAAAGGAGAGCTTAGCTGGATACATTATTCTTGGCTGGTAGTTCCTTTCACTTAATAGTTTAAATATTTGATTCCATTCTTTTATGGCTTATAAGGTCTGTGCTAAGAAGTCCAATGATAATCTAAAAGGTTTTCCTTTATAAGTTACCCTTTCCTTTTCCCTGGCTGCCCTGCTGTCTTTGTTGTTGATTTTTGATAACTTTAATACAATGTGTCTTGGTGAAGGCCTTTTTGGGTTGAGATAATTGAGTGTTCTGTTGACTTCTTGAATTCCAAGCTCCAGCTCATTCCTTAGATTTGGGAAAAATTCATTAATTATCTGTCTGAAAATGCTTTCTAATCTCTGTTCCTTTTCCTTTTCTTCCATTTCCCATTATTCTTATGTTTCCTCTCCTGATGGTATCAGCTAGTTCTTGAATTTCTCTTTCATTATTTTTCATTCTTTGATTTCTCTTCTTTCCTTCTGATTTATTTCTAGATTTCTGTCTTCGATATCACTGATCCTTTCCTTCATTTGGTCGACTCTGTTTCCCAAGCTTGCTATTTCATTTTTCAACTCTTGCATTGTGTTCTTCATCTCCAGAAGTTTTATTTGGTTTCTTTTGAGGGTTTCATTCTCCTTGTTAAACATCTCATTTTGCTAATCTAGTTGTTTTTTCAATCCCTGGAATTGTTAACATGAATTGTTTTGAAGCTATGAGTTTTTTCAGATGTACCATTCTGAATTCTCTGTCATTTAAGTCGCATATTTCTATGTCTGTAAGCTTATTTTCTGGAGATTTTTCTCTTTCTTTCTGAGATGCCTTGTCACCTTGGTTGTTCATGGTGTTTAATGGACTATTTCTCCACATGGGCATTAATGGCAGTATGTTCTGCTTTTTTCCCCAGAAAGAAGATTTATTATATAAAGGTCTCTCTTTAGCCTGTTGCAAAGAAGTTTTTCTTTTGGTTTCCAGTAGGTGGCATCTAAGCCTCTTGGATCTCTGCTTTATATTAAGCCTTAATAAGGCTTTTTGTTGTTGTTGTTATAGATGTTTAATCACACTCACTGCTCTCAGTCTCAGTCCCTGTCAATATTAGAGACAATTTCGGTAGTGTTTGCTCAGATTCCCCAGGGCTTCGTGGTGTTCGGTCTCAGAGGATATGGGTGAGGGCCCCTCTGGGTTGGGGGTTGGGGGCTGCAATTCAGCCTTGGTTTTGCAACCCGGGCCGGTAAAAATCAACTGTTGTTTCTCTGTGGTCCTGTCCCGCTTCTCTGCTTTCTGCCCTGATGACTAGGTCCTGCTGCTGGCTGCTTAAACGAGAATTCTTTCTTATTTTATAACTTAAAAAAAATCAGAAATATATATTGAATATGAAGAAATCTACTTCTCATATAAAGGCGAAAAATTCAGTAATAGGGTGTTGGTTCAGTAAATTGACAATATTTTCAGTGGGCTAGGGCAGCAGTCCCCAGGGACCACTTTTTGGCACCAGAGACAGATGCTCCTATGAGAATCTAATGCCTGGTGATCTGAGGCGGAGCTGAGGTGGTGATGCTAGTGCTGGGGAGCAGCTGCAAAATACTGATGAAGCTTCACTCGCTTGCCTGCCACTCACCTCCTGCTATGTGGCCCCGGTCCTAAGAGCCAGGGACCACTACCTGTCCAAGGGCCAGAAGTTGGGGACCCCTGGACTAGGGGACACTTCCTAAAGCTTCTGCAATAACATAGCTTCTTCACTGGGATAGGGAAAGGCACTTACATTTTCTCCCAGAAGGGCGGCATTTGGATTTATCACCTGTAGGCTGGAGAATAGAGAAGATATCTATCTTGCTCATCATTCACTCAGCAAATATTTTGGAGTGCTTATTATGGATTAAGCACAGTTTGGGGTACTGTGTCTCTAGCAGCAGTGCAGCATTTAGCACATGGTGGGTCCAAATAAATATTATCAGTCTAAACCAAGTTTTAAAGAATTGGCTTTGATGTGAGCTATCTGCTCCCCGTGGCAAGAGGACTGAATGTGGCAATTTTCTGTTTTCAATCCTTTTCCTCTCTTCCAATTGTCTCTCCTCCCTCCCCTTTTCTCACTTTAGCCATATTGAGTGTCTGCTGACTGGAGGCACTGGAACATGGATAAGCATCTTTTTCTTGAGATACACACTCTGACTTAACCGTGGCTCAGATGTAGCATAAACATTCAAAATGGAATGAGGGCAGGAAGGTTTTTACTATTCAGGATACAGGACTTTGCTTTTGTCAGGAGAAATCCTTAGAGATAGACTTGATGATCTTATGCGAGCTAATGAATGAGCGATTGAATTTTAGCTTTAGAAACCATTCTTTCACCAACATTTTCCTTGTCTACAAGTTTATTAGGCAGTAAATAGACCCTATGTACATAATGGATTCTGACATCATAGGTCTATGGCACTTAAAAACAGCAGATTAGCCAGCAGTTTATTAGCAGTATACCCCGAGGCTGCCCAACTAGCCTTCCATGCCCAAATGTTTTATTATAAACCTTACTACAAAACATTCCCTGGCCTTTCCTCTGTCTTCAGTGCGGCCTCTTTTTCATTGCCCGAGTCATGTCCTCTCCTGCCTCCTCAGGATTATTAGAACGAGATGCAGTTGGATTACAAATAACCTGGTTCAGACACCCATTCTTCAGTTTTGGCTGTAGTGCAAGGCATTTCTTAGGAGAAGCTGTGTGATTCTAATCTAAGAGGGTGACAAAAGAAGAGCTAGATTCTTAGATCTCTGAGAAAGCCTGATGACTTCTATCTTCCCTCTTGCTCCCTGTCCCCAACATGGGATCTGTGAAATTTTGGAAATTTTATTTGAATGAATGAAAAAAATATAACTTGAAAGACAGGCAGAGGAGGAAAGACTGGAAATTTGTGATGAAGTATTTCTTAGTCTTTATGTGTGTGTGTGTTTTTGGTGAGGCCAGAAAGCTTTCAAATAGACTAGGACCTAAAACTAATAATTTGCCTGTGAGTAAAAGAACCCTAATTTTAGAATTGATGGTAATGAAAGCACAGAGTGATCGGATTTTCTATTATTAAGCTTGGCTTTCCAACACCTAAGGCCCTCTGGCACATGAATGAAGAGTTGGCACGATAGGTTGAAGTTTATAAAAGTGAATCTTATAGTAAGTCTTGTTGATATTTATGAGGTATTGATTACAAAATGTCCAATAATTACATGTTAACCAGTTCAGATATAAACATTGGTTTATTGTGGTGAGCACAAATTCTCCCTTCTTCTCCTGTCCAATTTGATAGTGCTTCTCACATAAAATGTTATTCAGAACGTCTCTGTTTTTGCAATTCCTAGATTATAAAATGGTCTTTTATCTTTCTTTGAAAATAGAAAATGCATGCCTAAGGGTCCACCCTTTAAAGACTGCAGTCAGATCATAGCTTTGTGAGGTGTGGATAGGCGGTAGGCTAGTTCAGGATTTTTCCTCTAGAAGTGGGAGGGGGAGGTAATGAGCATCCGAGCCCTAGGGGTCCCCACTTAACAATGGTCCCAGTGCATTGGGCTGTTCTTGGGTTGGCTGCCAGCTTGGGTCATGTCTTCCACTCCTATTCCTCCAGAGATGAATGCCTGGTAAGATGACGGGTTAGTGGTGATGGGTTTCTACCATACAAGAGACTGACAACCTGGAAGAAGTTGCTCCATCTTTTGTCCTGCTGTATTTGGCTCCCGTTAATGCAAGCAATGATTATTTATCCAGTGTCTGCTCTGTTCTCTTGATTTTCTCTCTCTCTCTCTCTTTTTTTTTTTTTTACTGCAAATTCCTCTCGTGTAAAAAGACTTCTTTACAAAAATTTTGTTTCCCATTTTAATTTAGATAGAACACAGTTTCCTCAGAGTTGTTATTCCAAGGCCCAGAACCACCCTCCTCAATTTGTTTTTAATATCTTGATGAAAGTTTGCTAAGTTCCTTATTTTTGAAAGTATTTCCTCTGTCCCAGGGACAAAGAGGGGGGGAAAAAAACCCAACCAACCAAACAAAGAAATCAAAGGTTTCCTGCTTTTATAGGTGTTATCACAATTTGAAGGTAAAAATAAGGTTTTCAAATACTTTTTGTTTTGAATGAAATTCAGATGAATGGTCATCTGGCCATTAGCGTTTCCCTAAAGCAGAGGGAGAGTTCTAGGAGAACTTCATACATAGTTGAATGTAGTTGAATTTTCTTCCCCTCTTTTGCCTGGATCTGCACCTCTGTGGTCTGCATGTACAAGGTACTGCTGCTGTCTTCTTTCTCTAAGGATATGTCTTATCTTGGGCTCCACAGTAGTTTTCTTGGCATTATTATTATTATTATTATTATTATTATTATTATTATTATTTTACAGGGGCTGGTCACTTAGCAAACAATCTTGATGAGGAGCCTCTGTTCACTTGGGGTGAAACTGAACTTACTACTCATTTGTGTGCTAAAGCCCCACCACTCTGAGCTGTGCTGAGGGTGTTTCCTCACTTCAGAGCCACAGTATAAGTTTTCACTTCAAAGTTACTTATTTATTGCAGGAAAATCACCTAAACAAAGCTTCCAAACCAGTGCAGACCTGTAAAGCAGGGATCCGAGATTTCAATAACCAGGTTTTTGAAATATGGAAGCATTTTCTTTTACAAGCTTTTTTTCCCTTATACATTTTCAAATGGAATCTTTTTTTCATGTTTCATTGTTGCTGAATAGGTTATCTGTAGGTCAGTGGGTTTTCAGGTTGTTTGCATTTCCTAAAATTGTGCTTTTCCCTTGATTGTGGCACAAGAGATTGCCTGCTGCTCTGTGAAACAGGACTGCCCATTGAGGCCAGCACAATGCTATTTCTGTTTCTGATGCTTCCAATGGAGGTGTTTTAGGGCTCTGTGGTGTTTAACAAGTCTAAAATCAGCATAGAAAAATCTTGGACTTTTAAAGCTTCCAGCCAGTTTTGTGTTGTTCAGAACAAAGTTTTTTTTTTTTTTAAGAATTTTTTTTTTTGTCCATGACCTTTAAGAAGCCAGCTATGTTTTGAATTCTTTTTCTTTTGATGAATCACTTTCCAGATACAGTGTGAAGACGACTTTCAGTTTAACTACACAGGCTATAGAACTCTGGATGCTGATGTAGATATTTATGAGTTCATGTAACAGAAGATATAAATGTCTTGACTTTGCTGTATGCCTTGAGAAGCATCCTTTTATTTTTTTTTCTATTTAGAGAGAGGGAGAGAAAAAGAAAAAACTCACCAGATTTGTTTAATTTCCTTTTTAAAACACTTATGCTTTAAATGAGTTCATTTACATATGAAATTGAATCATATGTGAAAAAATTTTGACCAAAAAACATTTTTTTTAATCTGCACATGCTGTGGGTTGTGAAAGTGTGTACTTACATGCAAAATTACTTATCAATGTAAGAGGCTTTATTTAGTCCATGTAAGGCACTGTTTAAATAAATTTTATTCAGAAACAATGTAAATTGGTTCTAAACCTAATTCTGAAAATGATACTTTAAAAGTTTCTTTAGTTCTTTTATCTTTAAAATGAGAGAAAAGACATTAAAAAATTAAGTTCATAGACTGATTTTGTTACCACCAAGATAATAGTTTAAGGCTTAATAATTCCATCATGTAATAATCTTTTGTCTCTAACACTTTGGGGGTACTTTGTATGAGAATAAATGATTGTTACTTCAAAAAAGGATTTTCAGGCTTTACTATTTTTAATCTTATGATACTGATGGCACAAGTAAACATTTGCAAAACTTTCATATTTTCAATAAATACATATTGAACCATTGCTACATGACGGGAACCTTTGCTAAGTGCTGTAGACTCAGAGGTAAACAAGGCAGATGTGTTTGGTGCCTGGCTCTTGCTGAAAAACACTGAAGTGATCACAAGGAGATAACAGGAGAGAGAGAGTGGTCTGGGTTGAATCTTATCCCTCCAAATTCAGGAGTCTTTACCCCCACTACTTCAGAAGGTAACTGTTTTTGAAAATGGGACCTTTAAAGTGTTGATTAAGGTAAAATGAGGTTATACTGTGAGCCCTAATCCTATATGACCAGTGTCCTTATAAAAAGAGAAGATTATTAAAACACAGACACACAGAGGGAAGACCGTGTGAACATACAGGGAGAAGACACTCATCTATAAGCCAAAGAGAGAGGCCTCAGAAGAAACAACCTTGCCAACACCTTAATCTTGGACTTCTAGCCTCCAGAACTGAGTAAATAAACTCTGTCATTTATACTACCCAGTCTGTGTTGCTTTGCTATGGCAGCTCTAGCAAAGTGATACAGGTAGAAATCTTCCTCATGAAAAAGAAGGGCACATAGTGCTTAAGGATAAGGGATCAAATGTCAACTAACTGTCATTCTTGTGGGTCAAATATAATACTGTACACAGAGTTTGTGCTGAATAAATGATAATGCTTGTCGAACAAGCCTGCAGTTCATGAGGTGATGTATCACTACTGCTTTCACTACCACTATATTAATAATATTATTTACAGAGCTCCTGAATCAACGGACTGATGTCATGTGCTGTATCTTATTCCCCAACCTTATGTTTCAGGGTAGGAGAGTAAATGTGGTACTTTATATCAGTTCTAAATAAAATCATTCTCAACTCTGAAAGGTTCTGTTATGAATAATGGGAAGTTGTTTCTCATAAATGAGAAAGGCAGATTTGTATTGTGAACATTGTTCACATCATCTCTTTTATTAGGAAGAATTTGAGGTCTTCTTTTTCAGTTACATTTTTGTCTATGGTAAGAGAATAAATGTAGTTTTCATCACTCAGTGCCTTGGGAATGTCTTATGGGATATTTCTGGAATGGACAACGTTCAGCATAGTCTGGAGCCAAAATGTTTCCATTATTTGGCCAACATAGTTCAAATGTTTTTGACCCACTTCTATATGTGTGTGGTTGACAGTGCAGTTGAACATACCCCAAAACCTGAAGGGAAGTTGCAGAGAAGCAAGAATGACGTGTGGGCTGCCAATGGATGTCTTTTCTCTTTTGGAAGCCTGCAACTGCAGGAGAAAGCACAACAGCACATAAATATTTATAAAACTTTCTCTGTTCAGAGAATCAGGTCTTTGAAGCTTGATTAGAACCTCAAAAGCTGTAGGACATCCCAGGTTCCCTATGCCTTGATTTTCTTTCTTCTTTTCTCTGGATTCCACCTTTAGGACCAGTTCAATCCAGTATCTCTACAGCTTTTGAAAGGAGTCATCTACAACAGTGGTTATCAAAATGTGGTCTGTGGACCTTTGAAGTCTCTGGGACCCTTTTAAGGGGTCTACGAGGTCAAAACTATTTTCATAGTAATATTAAGACAATATTTACTCTTTTCACTATCATTCTTGCTTAGGTGTATGATAGAGTTTTACAGGGGCTACACAGCATGTGAAAATAACATTGCCCTAATAGCTAATGGAATGTGTGTTCAAGTATTCTTATGTTCTCCAGAATATTCTAAATTAGTAAGGTTAAGGTGTACATGTGTGCATTTTCAGAGATAAACTCAGTTCTCAGAACTTCTGTGTTCTTATTAGTTATCTTCCATTATACTTACCAAAATCTTCATAAATTATTTTGAAATCTCAAGTTTCCTTTACCAAAAGCTATTATTAAAGTTATTTACATTCTGAAATATTAAGAATATTTCTCTTAGAATCAGGAACTAAATAGAGATATCTTATATAATTTCTAGTATTTAGTATTTTTAAAGGTCTACTAATAAAAAAAATAGAATTATATTTATTTACAAATGAAAAGCTTGTATACGTAGAAAATCCAAGCAGTTTAATATCAAACCAATTGGAACTGAACCGGACATTTAGTATAACAATAAGAGGAGAAATCTTATTCACAGCAACAAAAAGCTTAAGGGTATAAATAAGTCCTGAGACAAACAAAGTGTGAGGGACACGACTCTGAAACTTCGATTAGACCAGATCAAATCTAGGCCCACTAATTTCAGGAAATGGACTTATCTTTGAATAGTCTCTAACCTTTCTTGACCAAAATATGTTAATTCAATTCTGCTAGCATTTCTTGACTTCTACTAAATTCTTGTCATGGTAAATGATGATACAAAGCCAGAAGTTTGAATTCAAATTTCAAGGAGCTATGCAAGGGGATAGATAATCTTTGGATCCCAAGAGAGACTTGTTTACCACTTTGAGAACTTAAGGGGCAGCATTACATAGATCTAGATTCAGGCAGGTTAATGATTTGATGGTGGGAAGAGGAGGACTGCCTTTTTGGATAGTTTCTACTTTCACAGTGAGACTAAGGAGATGGGAGAGTATGGATGTTTAAGGTAAGAGGAGGTATGAAATAGCCTTGCTTATTTCTTGCTTTTACAAATTATTCAAACCATATCATAATAAAATGAATTGACATTTAAAGATACCATAAACAAAAAGCGGGGAAAATCTGTAATGGATAAGAGATAAAAAATTAATACATGGAATGTACAAAGAGCTCATAAATTGAGACAAACTAATAGAAAAATAAGCAAAAGACACAATTTGGCAATTAATAGTTAGGAAAATCCAAATTACACATCAATATGAAAAGAAGCTCAATTAAATAGGGAAATGCAATTTAAATAATATTGCTTTCATTATTTAAATTAATAAGAGTAAGGGCAAAAATTAAAAAGAGTAAGACAGACGGAATTTAGAGAAATGAACTCTCCAATATATTGTTGCTGGGACTGTGAATTAATGTACTACTTTTGGAAAACAACTTGGCAATATCTCAAATTAGGAAAAAAAAAAACCCATATAACTTTAACACAATAATCCCACAATTGGGAATCTATCCTTTAAGAAAATTCATATTATGTAGCAATACATGTATAGAAATGTTTATTACTGCATTTTCCCTTTTGTTGAGATACAATTCACATTCTATTCACATTCATTTTAAAGTGTACATTTTGGTGGGCTTTAATATAGTCACAAAATTGTGCAAACGTCATCAATCACTATCTAATTCCAGAACAAGTTCATCACCCCAGAAAGAAAGCCTGTACTCATTAGCAGTCATTCACTACTTTCTCCTTTCTTCAGGTCCTGGCAACCTCTAGTCTGCTTTATGTTTCTATGGATTTGCTCATACTGGACATTTCATGTAAAATGAAATCAAATGTTATGTGGTCTTTCATGTTTTACTTCTTTCACTTATGTAATGTTTTCATGGTTCATATATGTTGTAAAATGTATCTGTACTTTTTTCCTTTTTATGGCCAACTAATATTCCATTTTATGGATATACCACATTTGGTTTATCAATTTATCAGTTGATAGACATTTGGGTTATTTATATTTTGGGCTATTATAAGTAATGCTTCTATGAACATTTGTATGCATGTTTTTGTGCAGATTTAAGTTTTCAAATTACTGAGTCATATGGTACTTCCATGTTTAACATTTTGAGGAACCGCGCAAACTATTTTCTAAAGCTGAGGCACCATTTCACATTCCCACCAGCAATGTATCAGGTTCCTATTTCTTCATATCCTCACCAACGCATATTATTTTGATTCTAACTGACATTCTAACAGCAAGTATAAAATATGATTTTGATATGCACTTCCCTAATGACAAGTGACACTGAGCATCTTTTTATATGCTTATTTGTATACCTTTGGAGAAATGTTTATCCAAATACTTTGCTCATTTTTAAAAATTGAGTTATTTGTCTTTTTTTTTCTATTGAGTTGTAAGACTTGTTATATAGTATAAATAAAAGTCCTTATCAGATATATGATTTATGAATATTTTCTCCCATCTTCTGTGAGTTAACTTTATTTTCTTAATCATGTCCTTTGAACACAAAAGTTTTAAATTTTGATCAAGTACAATTGATCTGTTTTTACTATTGTTACTTGTGCTTTCAGTAAGGTATCTAAGAAGGCTTTGCCTAACTCAAGGTCACAAAAATTTCTCCTGTTTTTTCCTAAGGGTCTAATAGTTTGGCTTTTATATTTAGGTCTATGATCCACAGGGAGTTATTTTTTTTGGTATGATGCAGGAAAAGGGTCCAGCTTCATTCTTTTGCATATGAATATCAGTTGTTCAGCATCATTTGTCGAAAAAGCTATCCCCTTCCAGCACCCCTGTCGAATTGTCTATGCAGGTTTGTCAAAAATCAATTGCACATAAATTTGTGGGTTTATTTCTGAACTTTCAACTCTATTGCATTGCTCTATATGTCTATCTTTATGCCAGTACCATACTGTCTCGATTACAATAACTTTGTAGAAAGTTTTGAAACTAGGGATAGTGCATATTCTGACTGTTCTTTTTCAAGGAACTTTGGCTATCCTGGCTCTTGCATTTTCATATGAATTTTAAGATCAGCTTATCAATTTCTGAATAAAGACCATCTGAATTTTGTTAGATTATGTTGAATCTGTAGATCGATTTGGGGAATATTGACCTCTTAACAGTATTAAATCTTCCAATCCATGAACATAGGATGCCCTGTTTATTTGTCTTTTAAAAAATTCACCAATGTTTTATAATTTTCAGTTTATAAGATTTACACTTATTTTGTTTAATTTATTCCTAAATATTTTAATATTTTTAATGTTATTGTGAATGGGATGGTTTTCTAGTTTCATTTTTAGGTTGTGTATTGCTAGTATATAGAAATGCAATTGATTATTTTTGTACATTGATCTTGTATCCTGCAACTTTGCTGAACATGTTTATTAGTTCTAATAGTTTCTGTATGTATGTACATTCATTTCTATATACAAGATTATGTTAAGTGCAAATAGAGATAGATCACTTTCTTCCCAATCCAGATGACTTTTATTTCTTTTTCTTGCCTAATTGTTATAGTTTGAACTCCAGCGCAGTGTTGACTAGAAGGGGTGATAGCAGACATTCTTGTCTTTTTTAATCTTAGAGAGAAAGTATTCATTCTTTCATCACTAAGTCTGATGTTATATGTGGGTTTTTCATAAATGCCTTTATGAGGTAGAGAGGATTACTTTTTTTTTTTTTAACTGTTTTTATCATGAAAAAGGCATTGAATTTCATCAAATGGTTTTTCTATATCTATTAGGATGATCATGTGGCTTTTGTACTTTATTCTATTGATATGGTATATTACATTAATTCATTTTCAGATGTTATGTCAACTTTGCATTCCTGGGCTAAATACCACTTGGACATGATGTATAATTCTTTGTATATGTTGCTGGATTAAATTTGCTAGTATTTTGTTGAAGATTGTTGCATCTATAGTCATAAAAAATAGTCATATATAGTTTTTTTTCCTTGTGTTGGTTTTGATTTTGGCATCAGCGTTATACTGAATGAGTTGAGAAGTTTTCTCTCCTCTTCTATTTTTTGGGAATGGGTTTTAAAGAATTTGTATTAATTAATACTTAAATGTTTGGTAGAATTTACCAGTGAAGGCAAGTGGTCATGAGAATGTCTTTGTGAGGTTTTTTATTACCAATTTAATCTCCATATTTGTTTAAAAAAATTTTTTTTAGAGTTTCTAAAGTTAATTTTGTTAGTTTGTGTCTTTCGAGGAAGTTTTCCATTTTATTAAGTCATCTAATTTGTTGACATATTATTGCCTATAATATTACCTTCCAATTCTTATTTCTGTAAAATAGGCAGTAATGTTCCCTCTTGTATTCCTAATTTTGGTAATCGAGTCTTTTCTCTTCTTTTTTTGATCAATTTAACTAAAGGTTTTTCAACTTTGTTGATCTTTTCAAAGAAACATCTTTTGTTTTATTGACTCTATTGTTTTTCTATTCTTTATTTTATTAATTTTCACTTTAATCTTTATAATTTTCTTTCTTGTAATTTCTTTTTGGTTCACTCATCTTTTTCTTGTTCTTTAATATGAAAGGCTATATTATTGATTTGAGTTTTTTTCTTTTTTCTATATAGGTATTTGCATTCGTAAATTTACCTTTAAAAACTGCTTTTGCTGCATCCCATAAGTTGTGGTACGTTTGGTTTTATGTTTATTCATCTTAAAGTATTTTCTAAATTCCTCTGTGATTTCTTCTTTGACTCATTAATTTCTAGGAATATGTTATGTAATTTCCACATATTTATAAATTCTCTAAACTTCCTTCAGTCCTTGAATTCTAATTTCATTCCATTTTGTTCAGAAAACATATTTTTGTATAATATCAATCCTTTAAAATTTTTGCAACTTGTTTTATGATCTAACATATGGTCAATCCTGGAGAATGTTTCATATGTGCTTGAGAGTAAAAAATATGTATTTGCTGTTGCTGGCTGGAATTTTCTAAAAATGTCTTTTAAGTCTAGTTGTTTAATAGTGTTGTTTAGTTCTTCTATTTCTTTATGTCTAGTTTTTCTATCCATTATTGAAAGTAGGGTATTGAAGTCTCTAACTTTATTGTTGAATTGTTCATTTCTTCCTTAACTCTGTCAGCTTCAGTTATATATATTTTGGGTACTTTGTCATTAGATCCACATCTGTTATGTTAGGTGCATATATGTTTATAGTTGTTATATTTTTGATTATCTGACCCTTTTATCATATAAAATGTCTTTCATTATATGTAGTAACATTTATTAGTCTTAAAATGTGTTTTATCTGATGTTGGTATGGCCACTACAGCTCTCTTTTAATGTTGCATGTTATATCTTCTTCCATACTTTAACTTCTAACTTATTTGTGTCTTGAAATGTAAAGTCTGTCTTTGTTAGACAACACATGGTTGGATAATGTTTTTAAAATCCATTCTGTCAGTCTCCTTTTTTTTATTGGACGTTTTATCCATTTATATTTAATATAATTAATGATAAAGTAGGATTTATATCTACCATTTTACTTTGTGTTTTCTATATGTGATATCTTTTTTGTTCCTTTATTCTACCAGTATCATTTTCTTCTGTGTTACATAGAAATTTTCTAGTATGTCATTTAAGTTCCTATGTTATTTCTTTAAATACGTTTTTTGATTTATTTTCCTGGTGGTTGCCCTGGGATTATAATCAACATCCTGAATTATAACAATTTAATTCAGATTAATGCCAAATAATTTTAGTAGCATACAAAAACTTTACTGGTATATAGCTTAATTCACTTCCCTCTCTTTTGTTCTGTTATTTTAATTCAAATTATATTCTTATAGCTTGTATGCCTATTAATACAAATTTGTAATTATAGCTTTATATAGTGTCTTTCAAATTAGATAGGCAAAAAAGAGTTACAATGAAAATACATTTAAATTGTATTTTATATTAACCTATGAAGTGAACTTTACTGGTGGTCTTTACTTTCTCATATGAATTTGAGTTACATTCTAGTGTCTTATTTATTTATTTGTTATTAATTTAATATCTCTTGTTTCAGATATAATCATTCAAATTAATAATGATCACAATAATATTGTGCCTTGCATTTTATCCAGGGACACTGAATAGCTGAATATTCTATGAACATTATTTAATTAGGCCTTATAACAATCCCATGAGGAGAACTGGGTAACTGAAGGGTTGGCTTAATCTCTGCATAGATAGGGAAATCTGTCAGGAGGATCAGGGTAATAGCGCAAGAGCAGACAGGCTGGGAGGTTAAGTAGAAAAAAAGGATTGATGTTCACCGAAACCTTTTTAACCAGCCACCAGTTATTCACTTGGAGAAAATTCTCATATCTGAATCATTCTGAAATGCTCCGGTTGAGTTTTATGTTTGTCATTCCAAAATAAAAGTAATATTCTATGCGATTCAGTGTTCTGGATTAATTTTTTTAACCCTCAAATAGCTTTTATTTATAACAAAGTGGATTGGAGAGCTGGTTTGGTCCTGACATTATCAGTTACCTACCCAGAAATTGTTTATTTCTTTCTTCTCCCTTATTAATAGAACCCTTGTTTTACTCAGGTACTGGGCTGCCTTGTTTCTTTTTTCCCCATCCCCTTACTCCCTTCCCTTTTGCAACTATTAGCTTATTCTTTATGTCTATCAGTCTGTTTCTGTTCCATTTATTCATTTGTTTAATTTTTTTTAAGATTCCACATATAAGTGAAATCATGTGATATTTGTTTTTGTCTGACATATTTCACTTAACATAATACTCTCTAGATCCATCCATGTTGTTATGAATGGCAAGATTTCATTCTTCTTTATTGCTCGAAAATTGTCCTTTCATTTTAGCCCAAAGGTGTCCCCATTGTATTTGTTCTAGGACATGTTTTCTAGTAATAGATTCTCTTAAGCTTTTGTTTATCTGAAAAGTATTAACTCCTCTTTCATTTCTGAAGGACAGTTTGCTGGATATAGAATTCTTAGTTGACAGTTTTTTCCACTAAGTACTTTAAATAGGTAATTTCATTGTCTTATGGCATTCATGGTTTTTGATGAGAAATCAGCTGTTAATTTATTGAAAAGCTCATGTACACAGTAAGTTCTTTTTTTCTTGATGCTTTTAGGATGCTGTCTTTGTTTTTGTCTTTTGAGAGTTTGATTATAATGTCTGGGTCTTGATTACTTTGAATTTTTCCTACTTAGAGTTTGTCGAACTTCTTGGATGTGTAGATTGTTTTTCATCAAATTTGGGAAGATTTTGGCCATTATTTCTTCAAATATTCTTTTTTTCCTTTTACCATCTCTGTTTTTTGGACTCTCATTATGCATACAATTACTTGATGGAGTTCCAGAGGTCTCTGAGGCACTGTTCATTTTTCTTTATTCTTTTATCTTTCTGTATCTCATTCTAGATAACCTCCATTAACCTATCTTCCAAAATTCAGATTTTTTTTCTGCCTATTCAACTCTGCTTTTGAACTTCACTAGTAAATTTTTATTTTAATTTTGTACTTTTTCTTTCTAGATTTGCAAATTAGTCTTCTTTAAAAAAGTAAATTTCTCTTTATTGATATTTTATATTTGGTGAAACATCATTCTTGTACTTTCCTTTAGCTGCTTAGATTGCCTTTAGCTCTTTGCACATATTTAAAATTGCAGAATTAAAGCCTTTGTCTGGTAAGTTGAATGTCTGGGATTCCTCAGGCATAGTTTCTTTTGATTGCTTTCTTCCCACTGTGTGTGAGTCATAATTTCTTGTTTCTTTGCATGTCTTATTTTTGAAAACTGGATATTTTAAGTAATATAATGTGGCAACTTTTAAATCAAATTCTTCCCCTACTCAGAGTTTGTTGTTACTGTTTGTTGTTGCTTATGTTTTTGTTTGTTTGTTTAGTGGCTTTTTTGAACTAATTCTAGAAAATCTGTATTCTTTGTCATGTGTGGCCACTGAAATCTCTACTCAGTGATCAGCTCATGATTAGACAGCAATTTTCTTAAATGTCTGGAACTAGTAAGTCTTCCATATTTACCAATGGGCTTTTTTGTGTGTGTTGGGATATGCCTTTAATACCCAATAGGACAAAAGACATCTCTGTCTAACCATTACTTGCTGCTTGCTCAGAACCTCAAGGAAAACCAGAGGTGAGAGATTAGGAACTTCTCAGATTTTTTTCTGGAATGTACATAGCCCTACACATGCATGAGGCCTTCTAGACTCCCAGGAATGTGCCAGAGCTTTTCAAAGTCTTCTATGAATATCTTAGTCCTCAGCTTTTTCTTTTAACCTTTTTTAGACAGTCTAATTTTTGCTTCACTTTTACCACTGCTCAGGCAATCATGATATTACACAATTGCTACTGATGTGTCTTTCACAAAAACCCCTTGGAAAAAGATTGTTAGTACTTTGAGTCAGGTCAAGTAAAATGGGGTCTTTCAGAGGACTTCCTGAGAAGCCACATAGTGACAGTTTTCTGAGACTGGGATTTTGAGGAAATTTCAACCACCTTTCAATTCTCTTCAGCAATTGCCAGGCTGCTGGTTTCACCATGAATTTGGGCTTTTGTTTTCAAGGTACCAATGTGACAGGGAGGAGGAAATGGGAATAGAACAATTTAAACTGCCACAGATCTTTCTGTCCTTACTGAAACTCAGCTGTTTTACCTGAATAAAAGATGCTTGGATTACTTCAAGCCTTAGCTAATTTCCAGAGGTCAAAAAGAGTTGATGATAACAATTTTTTTTTTTGCTAGTATTTTGTTGCTGTTATAAAGAAGAGGATATTTAGAGGTTATTATTCTGCCATTCACAGTGATATCTACATAGTCTTTAAGAGCAAAACTCTGAAAACAACCGACAACCTGATGATTCATCAACAAGAGAGTTTAATATAGCGCAGAGTGGAAGTGACGTCAGAAACATGGTGGAGTGAGAGACATCCCCAGATCTCTCTCCTTGAAACAACAATAAGATGAACATTTAAACTTGACAAACATTTAAACACCCAAACTGCACACCAGCACTCCTGAGCATGGGATTTGCGCATAAGAGCTACCACAGATCAAACCACAGGAGTCAGTCAGTAGACTTGGAGAAACGAAGAAGTTACCTTTGGCAGCCAGAGCCTCCTGCAGGGGGAGGTGGACGGGAGAAGGTGCGGCAAGTTCCCTGAACAACCCTGCCTGGGAGAGTTGTGAGCTCCATGGGGCCAGCGGCAAGGCCCAGCTCTCAGGGCAGAAAGCAGAGAATTGCGGACAGCAGAGAAAAACAGTTCATTATCACCAGCCCTAGTTGCAAAATGCGAGGCTAAGTCACAGCCCCATCCCTCAACCCAGAGGGCCCTTTCCCCCATTTCCTCCAATACGGAACACCGCAGAGCCCCAGGGAAATCTCAGCAAATGCTACTGAAACTGTCGCTAACAGTGATAGGGACTGAAACTGAGGGTAGTGAGTATGATTGAATATCTATGAGAAAAAAAAAAAAGCATTATTAAGACATTATATAAAACAGGGATCCAAGAGACTTAGACACCATCCACTGAAAACCAAAAGAAAAATGCATTCTTTGCAACAGGCTGAGAGAGACCTGTATATAATAAATCTTCTTTCTGGGAAAAAAAAAAAAAAAAAAAAGCAGAATACACTTCCATTAAAGCCCAGTCAGAGTGAACAACCAAAGTGACAAGGCAAATCAGTAAAAAAAAAATCTCCAGGAAATAAGCTTAAAGAGAGAAATATGCAACTTAAATGTTAGAGAATTCAGGACGGTACTTCTGAAAAAAACTCAATGAGATCCAAAATAATTCTTATTAACAATTTCAGGAATTGAAAAAAAACAACTAGATGAACAGAGCAAGGAGATTGAAACCCTCAAAAAGAACTAAATAGAACTGGAGATGAAGAACACACTAAAAGAGATGAAAAAGGAAATAGCAAGCTTGGGAAATAGAGTTGACTAAATGGAGGAAAGGATCAGTGATATCGAAGACAGAAAACTAGAAATAAATCAGAAGGAAGAAGAAGAAACCGAAGAATGAAAAATAGTGAAAGAGAAATACAAGAACTAGCTGATACCATCAGGAGAAGAAACAGAATAATGGTCATTCTCGAAGGGGAGGAAAAGGAGCAGGGATTACAAAGCATTTTCAGAAAAATAGTTGATGAGAATTTCCCAAATCTAAGAAATGAGCAGGAGCTTGGAATTCAAGAAGTCAACAGAACACCCAATTATCTCAACCCCAAAAGGCCTTCTCCAAGACATATTGTATAAAATTAAAAATCAATGACAAAGAAAGAATTCTCAGGGAAGCCAGAGAAAAGGAGACAGTAAACTATAAAGGAAAATCCATTGGATGATCATTGGACTTCTCAGTACAAACCTTATAAGCCAGAAAGGAGTGGAATCAAGTATTCAAAATAATAAATAAAAGGAACTACAAGCCAAGAATAATGTATCCAGCACAGCTCTCCTTTAGATATGAAGGAAAAAATAAAGACCTTTACAAACATACAAAAATTGAATGAATTCTCTACTACAAGGCCTGTATTACAGGAAATACTGAAAGGGGTCAGTTCATCTAAAACAAAATGACAAAAAAAAAAAAACATAACTAGGAGTTAGGTGACTAGCAGGCAGATAGAAGCAGATCAGGTGGGCTTTATCCCAGTGGCACAGGGATGGTTCAACATACACAAATCGATTAATGTGATACACCACATAAACAAATTAAAAAATAAGAATCATATGATCGTATCAATAGATGCAGAAAAAAGCTTTTGACAAGATATAGCATCTATTTATGCTGACAACACTTAACAAAATCGGTATGGAAGGAAAATACCTTAACATAATAAAGGCCACATATAACAAATAGTCAGCCAACATTATACTTAATGGTGAAAAACTAAAAACTTTCTCTCTAAGATCAGGAACAAGGCAAGGCTGTCCACTATCATCGCTGTTATTCAATATAACATTGGAGGTCCTACCTAACCAGTGCAATCAGGCAAGAGAAAGATATCAAAGGCATCCAAATAGGAAACAAAGAAGTCAAACTGTCACTGTTGTGGGTTAAATGATTCTCTATATAGAAAAACCTAAAGACTCCATAAGAACACTACCAGAAACAATAAGCAATACAGTAAATTTTATGGATACAAAAATCAACGTTCAAAAATCCATAGTGTTCCTATACTCTAATAATGAAGTATCAGAAAAAGAAGGAGAAAAATAATTCATTTTGCAATTTAATCTAATGAAACATGTGAAGGACTTATATAATGAAAACTATAAGACCACATTAAAAGTAATTGAAGAAGATACAAAGAAGTGGAAAGATATTTTGTGTTCTTGGATTGGAAGAATCAACATAGTTAAAATGACCATGTTACCTAAAGCATTATACAGATTTAATGCAATCCCCATCAAATCCCACCGGCATTTTTTAAAGAAATCGAACAAAAAATCATCAGATTTGTATGGAAGCACAAAAGACCCCTAATTGCTAAAGCCACCCTGAGAAAAAAGAACGAGGTTGGAGGCATCACTCTGCTTGACTTCAGCTTATACTACAAAGTGGCAGTAATCAAAACGGCAAGGTAATAGCAGAAAAAATAGACACACAGACCAATGGAACAGACTCAGAAGTCCAGAAGTAAACCCATACTTATATGGGCAAATAATTTTCGACAAAAAAAAAAACCCAAAAACATACAGTGGGGAAAGGAAAGCCTCTTTAATAAAAGGTGCTGGGAAAACTGGAAAGCCACCTGCAAAAGAATGATGCAAAAGAATGAAGCTAGACTGTTGTCTATTACCACATACCAAAATTAACTCAAAATGGATTAAGGATTTGAATATAAGACCTGACACAATAAAATGCATAGAAGAAAACATAGGGATTAAACTCAAGGACCTTAGACTTAAAGAGGATTTTATGAATTTGACCTCAAGGGCAAGGGAAGTAAAAGCAAAAATAAATGAATGGGACTGCATCAA
>NW_011889290.1:1272614-1319911 GCF_000151845.1 Pteropus vampyrus | reverse complement strand
AATATAGCGCAGAGTGTTGTGAAAGCTCTCAAAAGAATGAGTTAGAATTATGCCTTGACTTGGAGGGTTGTCATAATATTTTAAATTAGAAAATTTGGAGAGAGAATGAGTTCATGTGTTTATTTATGTATGTATGTATTTATCTTTCACTTTTTTAGAAAACTAGAACAACCTAAAGCCACTATGTATGTGCCTGTATTTTCTTTTGAGTATGGGGATAAATATGATAAATATGATAGGCCAATACTGGGATATCACAATGAATTGCAGTGAGAGTTTGGGGAACAAATAGAAGGAGGGTATGTGTGATAGCTTATTAGCTTTTTATTATTTTTGCATTCTTTCATCGTGGTCAGGATGTGTTAACATCTGTCCTTTCTGAAGATAATATTATCTTAAGAAATATTTATGAGGATAAAACTATCCATTATTCTACAATACTAAGGGTTTCCTTTTTTCTCTGCTTTCTATATCCATATCGATACTTTTTTTATAGTCACAGCATAGATAAATTTGTACTATTCTTTTTCATGTATATCAAAAGATTTCATAGTCCAAAAAACTAAATGTTACATTGGCTTCATGTTTGTTGGGACTATTATTTAGACTAAGAGAGATAAGCTATTCAGTTGATGCTAAAATACCCAGCTGTGCTTATAGTAAAGTAGAGATGGCTGAAACAATTGACACAGCCTCCTGCAGCCATTGCTGCCTGCCAACCACTTGAAATCTTCAGGATGTAATGAAAAGAAAGGGGGAGCTTTTCAGGCAGTCCTAGCTCTATCTTGTGTAGATTTTGTTGGATTCCTACATATTCTGTTGTCCTGTGTACTTGGTTCTCAGGCGACAACTCTAAATTCTTTAGTTACCCAAGACCTCAAAAGAATTCACTTTAGTCTTGAGAGGAGGTTACAGGAGAAGACCAAATTTCTTTACTACCTTACCCCTGTTTTACTGTGTGGAGGCCCTGCCTGTACTGAATAGATATGCAGGTTCAAGGAGCGAGGAGAGATTCAAAGGAGAAGAGCTGAAGAATACTCCCTTGCCTAGTGCACAACTTGAGGGCGACTGCTGCACCTGGCTGGTTAGTCTTTGGCAAGCCCTTGAACAGTCTCTGCTTTCCTCTGATTCCATAGATAGTTTATAGAGCAATGACATTTCCCCACAGCATCTCTATGAATTCATTACTTAGAAGGTATGTATGGGGCATGATAGACACTGTAGTACTCGTTGTCTCCCAAGTACCACCGTAGCCTCTGTAGTATGGCAATGTCATTTGGAGACCGTGTTCCATGCTGTTACTCTTTAATGTTGCTTCTCTTGCCACTTTTTCATTATCTCCTTTTCCTCCAAGATCACACATCTCTTTTCTTTTGGTTATAGCAACTATATTATTTAAATGGTGCTATATTCAGGACAATGACACTGTTCATTATGTTGCCTCAATATCACACCTCATCATAAACACTGTTGTGATGTTGTGAGGGGTAAGAAGGAGATATGGGTTGGGGGTGGGATGGCTACGACACTACTGCTGACAGGATGTAAGTTAAGATCATATTCCAACTCACCACTTCTCTGGAGAAATTCGGAGCATGTCAGCTATGTGAGGTTTATAATAAGATGTGAATATGCTAGGATGTTGACTCAGGCCCATATTGAACCTGGAGGACCATGAATACATCAGAGCTTCTGACTATCTGAAGAATTTGGCAGGTTACTGGAGTCATGGCCAGATTAGAAAACTTTGAGGGTAGAGTCTATGACATTTGCACCCACTGTAGTCCCAGCTGAGCTGCCTGCCCGCATTAGTTGTTCTTCGTGATGTTTTCTATCATGACAGTGATCACATTTTGTAAAGTGTCAACAGGCAACTCAGTTACACACTTCTTATGAGCAGGGTTGCCCTTAGAATTTTGGGCATCTATGGGCAGGACAACTATATGTTGTAGCTTACAAGATCAGTATCAATTTTAAATACATTTCCTGTTATTTCCATAAGTATATTTGTACTTATTGAAATATGTCTCAAATTTGAGACTCAAAATGTGCTTGGTTTATGTGGGTAGGATTTTTCTGGGCACTGTTCTCCCAACTATTTTCTCTATCCTACAAGTTTGTTAATATTGGAGTGTCTGTGCATGCCCATATCCCATATGTGTGTGGGTGCATATGGTCACGTGAGGGGTAGAAGGGGAGAGGGATGGATGCTGGGGAAAAAAAAGCCAGATTTTACCTGACTTTGAGGTTAGGAGGATTTCTGGGTTTTTTGTTTGTTTGTTTGTTTGTTTGTTTGTTTATAGTTTTCTGCCATTTCTTAGTTTACTTGGAACATTTAGTACGTTTATGATTAGGTAAGAAAACAAGTTTCTTCTAAGAGAAGTCACACACTGAAAAAAGGTCCAGCCACTTTACACTTTTGTTTGAATGAAACAATCACATTTTATTCTGAGAGCAGGCTTCGGTGTGTAAAAGAGAAGAACCCTTTTTCTACACCAAAAATGCTTAGACTTTGAGTGGGTAGAAATGCAAGAGTGAGGCATGGGAGTTAACTTTGAGGAGCAACCAGGACTCCAAGAAAAAGAACAGGAGGCTCAAAAGAAAGAAATAAAATTAAAAAAAAATTATTTATTTAAATTAGTTTCAAGTATACAGTATATTGGTTAGACATCTATAGAGTTCATAAAAAGATCCTCTCAGTTGCTCCCTCCCTCCCCTGACTCTCTACCTATTAATGTTAACTGCATTCCCTCTGCCGTGCTCCCCAGCCCCGTGACCAACTATCGACTACTAATTTCTACTTCTTTAACCCTTCAGCCCATTCTCCTAGCCCCCCAACCCTGCTCCCCTCTGTCCGTCACCAAATTGTCCACTGTATTTGTGAGTTTGTTTTTGATTTGTTTGTTCTTTTTGTTCCTTAGATTCCGCATATGAGTGAAGTCATATGGTATTTATCTTTCTCTGTCTGACTTATTTCACTTATCATAATAACCCGTTGGTCCATCCATGTCATTGCAAATGGTAGGATTTCATTTTTTTTAAATGGCTGAGTAATATTCCATTGTATATATGAACCATAATTTATTTATGCAATTGTCTGTCGATGGGCATTTAGGTTTCTACCATATCTTGGCTATTGTAAATTGTGCTGCCATGAGTATTGGAATGCATAGATCTTTATGAATTATTGTTTTTCAGTTATCTCTGTTTTTTAATTCGTTCTTTTTGTTCCTTAGATTCCGCATATGAGTGAAGTCATATGGTATTTATCTTTCTCTGTCTGACTTATTTCACTTATCATAATAACCCGTTGGTCCATCCATGTCATTGCAAATGGTAGGATTTCATTTTTTTTAAATGGCTGAGTAATATTCCATTGTATATATGAACCATAATTTATTTATGCAATTGTCTGTCGATGGGCATTTAGGTTTCTACCATATCTTGGCTATTGTAAATTGTGCTGCCATGAGTATTGGAATGCATAGATCTTTATGAATTATTGTTTTGGTTTTCTTTGGATAAATACCCAGAAGTGTGATCGCTGGATCAAAAGGTATATCCATTTTTAATTTTTTGAGAAACCTCCATACTGTTTTCCACAGCAGCTGTACCAATTTGCAATCCTACCAACAATGTATGAGGTTTCCCTTTTTCCGCATCCCAGCCAACACTTGTTTTTGATTTATTGATGATAGCCATTCTGACAGGTGTCAGATGATATCATATAGTGGTTTTAATTTATATTTCTCTTATGGTTAGGGACCTTGAGCATCTTTTCATGTCTGTTAGCCATCTGTATTTCCTTTTTGGAGAAGTATCTGTTCAGATCTTCTGCCCATTTTTTAATTGGATTTTTGTTGTTGTTGTTGAGTTGCATAAGTTCTTTATATATTTTGGATATTAACCCTTTATCAGATGTATTATTAGCTAATATCTTCTCCCAAACAGTTGGTTGTCTTTTTATTTTGTTGATAGTTTCCTTTGCTGTTCAAAACATTTTAGCTTGATGTAGCCCCATTTGTTTATCTTTTCTTTTGTTTCCCTTGCCTGAGGAGATATATCTGAAAAGAAATTCCTGTTAGTAATATCAGAGAGTTTACTGCCTATGTTTTCTTCTAGAAGTTTTATGGTTTTTGGTCTTACATTTAAGTTTTTAATTCATTTTGAGTCTACTCTTGTATACGGTGTAAGAAGGTGGTCCAGCTTCTTCTTCTTCTTTTTTTTTTTTTGCATGTATCTGACCAATTTTCCCAACACCATTTATTGAAGAGGTTGTTTTTACCCCATTGTATATTCTAATCTCGTTTGCCATATATTAAGTGAGCATATAGGCGTGGATTTATTTCTGAGTTCTCTCTTCTGTTTCATTGATCAATGTATCTGTTTAAATGCCAGTACCATGCTGTCTTGATTATTGTAGACTTGTAGTTTGATATTAGGTAGTGTGATACCTCCGACTTTGTTCTTCTTTCTCAAAATTACCATGGTTATTCAGGGTTTTTATGGCTCCATATAAATTTTAAGATTGTTCGTTCTAGCTCTCTGAAAAATGTCATTGGTATTTTGATAGGGATTGCATCGAATCTGTAGATTACTTTGGGTAGTATGGTCATTTTAATTATGTGATTCTTCCTACCCATGAACAAGGTATATGCTTCCATTTATTTGTATCTTCTTCAATTTCTTTTTTCAATGACTTATAATTTTCTGAAAACAGGTCTTTTATCTTTTTGGTTAATTCGATTCCCAGGTATTTTATAGTTTTCAACACAATTGTAAATGTGATTGTTTTCTTAATTTCTCTTTCTGAAAGCTCATCATTGGTGTATAAAAATGCTACTGACTTCTGAATATTTATTTTGTAACCTGCCACTTTCCTGAATTCATTGTTTAGTTCTAACAGTTTTGTGGTGGAATCTTTAGGGTTCTCTCTATATAGTATCATGTCATTGGCAAATAACGAGAGTTTTACTTCTTCTTTTCCAATTCAGATGCCTTTTATTTCTCTTTCTTGTCTCATTTCTGTGGCTAAAACTTCCATTACAATGTTGAAGAGGAGTGTTGAAAGTGGACATCCTTGTCTTGTTCCTGATCTTAAGGAAAATGCTTTTAGCCTTTCCCCACTGAGTATGATGTTAACTGTAGGTTTGTCATATATGGCCTTTAGTATGTTGAGCTATGTTCCCTCTATTCTCACTTTGCTGAGAGTTTTTATCATAAATGGATGCTGGATTTTGCTGAACGCTTTTTCTGCATTTATTGATATAATCATTTGGTTCTTATCTTTCAATTTGTTAATTGAATTTGCCTATAAAGCCTTCTGGTCCAGGACTTTTGTTTTGGAGGAAGTTTTTGATTACTGATTCAATTTCATTGGTGGTAATCAGTCGGTTCAGATTTTCTGTTTCTTCTTGACTCAGTCTTGGGAGATTGTATGTTCCTAGGAATGTGTCCATTTCTTCCAGATTGCCCAGTTTGTTGGCATATAATTGCTCGTAGTATTTTCTTATGTTTCATTGTATTTCTGTGGAGTCCATGGTTATTTCTCCTCTTTCATTTCTGATTTTATTTATTTGAGTCCTCTCTCTTTTTGACTTGATGAGTCTGGCTAAGGGTCTGTCAATTTTGTTTATCTTTTCAAAGAACCAGCTCTTGGTTTCATTAATCTTTTGTATTGTTTTTCTAGACTCTATTTCATTTATTTCCACTCTAATCTTTATTATTTTCTTCCTTCTATTCACTTTGGGCTTTATTTGCTGTTCTTTTTCTAGTTCTTTTAAGTGTAAGTTTAGATTGTTTATTTGAGCTTTTTCTTATTTCTTCAGATAGGCTTGTATTGCTATGAATTTCCTTCTTAGGACTGCTTTCGCTGTGTCCCGTAAATTTTGAGTCATTGTATTTTTATTTTTATTTGTTTCTAGGTATCTTTTTATTTCTTCCTTGATCTCATTAATAACCCATTTATTGTTTAGTAGCATGTTATTTAGTCTTCATGTGTTTGTATATTTTCCAATTTTTTTCTTGAACTTGATATCTAATTTCATATCATTGTGATCAGAGAAGACGTTTGATATGATTTCAATCTTGTTAAATTTACTGAGACTTGATTTGTGTCCTAACATTTGGTCTATCCTAGAAAATGTTCCATGTGCACTTGAGAAGAATGTATATTTTGCTGCTTTGTAGTAAAATGTTCTGAAAATATCTATTAAGTCCATCTGTTCTAGTGTGTCTTTTAGGCCCATTGTTTCCTTGTTGATTCTTTGCTTGGAAGATCTGTCCATTGGTGTCTATAGGGTGTTAAAGTCTCTTACTCTGAGTGTATTACTATTGATCTCTCCTTTTATGTCAATAATTGCTTTATGTATGTAGGTACTCCTATGTTGAGTGTATATATGTTTACTAGGGTTATGTCCTCTTGATTTATTAATGATCCCTTTATCATTATGTAATGCCCTTTTTTGTCTCTTTTTATAGCCTTTGTTTTAAAGTTTATTTTATCTGATATAGTATTGCTAATCCAGCATTTTTTCATTTCTGTTTGTATGAAATATCTTTTTCCATCCCTTTACTTTTAGTCTGTGAGTATCATTTGATCCGAAGTGGGTCTTTTGTAGACAGCATAGGTATGGGTCTTGTTTTCTTATCCATTCAGTTACCCTATGTCTTTTGATTAGAGTATTTAATCTGTTTACATTTAAAGTGATTAATGATAGGTACATTGTTATTGCCATTTTATTATTTATATTTGTTATTTCTATTTTCTTTTTTACCCTTTCTCTTTTGACAGAAGACCCTTTAACATTTCTTGTAATGCTTGTTGGTGATGAATTCCTTAAGCTTTTCCCTGTCTGGGAAGCTCTTTATTTCACCTTCTATTGTAATCAAAAGGCTTGCTAGGTAGAGTATTCATAGTTGTAGATTCTTATTTTTCATAACTTTGAATATTTCTTGCCATTCCTTTCTGGCCTGCAAAGTTTCTATTGAAAAGTCAGTAGACATTCTTATGGGGCTACCTCTGTAAGTAAGTAGCTGCCTTTCTCTTGCAGCTTTTAAGATTCTTTGTCTTTGACCTTTGGCATTTTAATCATGATATGTCTTGGTGTAGATCTGTTTGAGTTCCTCTTGTTCGGGACTCTTTGTGCTTCCTGAACTTGTATGTCTAATTCCTTTGCCAGTTTAGGAAAGTTTTCTGTCATTATTTCTTCAAATAGATTTTCAATTCTTTGATCTCTCTCTTTCTCTTCAGGTACTGCTATGATCTGGATATTTTTACGCTTCATGTTGTTCCAGAAGGATAGCTTTGGTATTTCATAAGCCAATGGAAATAATGAGTAAGCCTACATTCTTGGAAAAATCAGAGCATTAATGCATGAACAGTAAGGAGTAACTTTGTTTAGAAAAGTCACAGAATTCTTGTAGGGCTTCATCAGAAGAAAGACATATGATGAAAGGGATAATTATGTGAAATAATCCATCATTAATAATATTAATTTAAAAAATTATTATAAACTTGTGGCTTTAACAAATATGTAGTTCCATTTGGTGCCAGTAATGTGTTTATCATTTACCATTCTGCTTTTAAAATAAAATTTGAAACTTTATTTTAAAAGTCATTAAAGACATTGGGGGGCTGGTTGAGTAGAGAAACAGCAGGGAGAAAAGTTGTTAGAGGAGAAAGAGAGTGTACATATGACAGCGTGTCTGCTGATTTCTTTTTCAGAATACCAGGTGGATGTGACATATTATTCAAAAGCCATCTGGGGGTATTGTCTGTAGCCTTCATATTCCACATGAAGTTCTCATTTTGGAGTTTTCTGTGGGGCAGAGATGAGTCCATGCTGCCGCTTACATTACTTTTTCAAATATGCTAAGTTGACAGCATTTGATGAAATCTTTAGCATCTCCTTTAAGGATCATCCTGGCTTCATGAAGGGGTTGGTGATTAGTAATTACTCACTCACTAGTGACAAGTAGTTAAGAGACTACTTTACAAATATGCGGTTAGGTTATATAAGTCTCACCAGAGTTAAAATGTGCTGCTAGTTAGTGCCAGGAGCTGGGGTTTGAAAAGCAGACCTCTAGATGTGCTTTCTGGTGGTCATGTCCTAGTTATGAAGAACATCAGAGGAATTTATATAGCCAGTTCCTCTGGAGCTTATCTACTTATTTGAACTTCAGGTAAATAGCTCTTGGTCCTGGTGAGATTGGTTAATTTATGAAATCATTCAAGAACTCTGTGCCAGGTGCTGTGCAGTTTGCTAGGAATACTGAAGTGAATAAGACAGAAGCTTACACGCAGTCAGGCCATCCTTGTGGTTTTACAGCAATACGCTGAGCTCCATGGCTGCCCTGAAGTGCTTCCCCAAGCAGAGTGTCTTCATGCTTTAATATAAAAGCTTGGGATTCATAAAGCAAAGTTGGTGCAAAATTGGTTCCTGGTGCAGCAAGGCCTCAGAAAAGTTATTCAACTTTCCTACATATAGTTTCTTTATACGTAAAATGGAGAGAATAACAGTTCTGAGACCTAAAGTTATTAGACTATTAAATGAGATGATATATGTAAGAACTCAACACTGCTTAGCACATAGTAAGCCCTCAATTAATATCAGGCATTATTGTTATTGGACACAAGCCTGGGGACAGGGGGAAGATGAATTTGCAAAAATTCACCACTACTATTAAAAACAACAGAAATGATACCATTGTTTTTTTTTTTTTTTTTTTTTTTAATGTGCCAAAGACTGCAAATTTGGGCTCCTGTCAATAAATGACTTCCCTGAATTTTGAGGAAGATTCACTTATAGTGATGTAAATATGTATTAAAAAAATTAAGAGTTATTGTGAGATTAACCTTGCCCATGTATATCCTTGGGAGAGAATGCACAACTGAGGCTCGGATTATGTTAGCTGGGCTGAACACTTAGATGGTGACGACTGAAAATTACCACCAACCAGCTGGAGTTGGCTGTAGCAGACATCTCAACCTGAGTAGTGTGACTGAGCAAGAGCAAATTACTTGCATCCACATATGTCTTTGCAGTAGGCAGAGTTTGTGTCAGTTCAGCCATGGACACTTTTGGGCTAATTGAGGAGGAGAATCATACAGAATCCAGTGTTCCTGAGAGTATCCTGGAGACCCTTTTGGATATAGACCTGAGGCCACTGGAATGTGAAAGACTCCCTGGCTTCCAGAATAAGAAGGACCAAAAGAGGGAGGTTGGAGGGAGAGGGTGGCTAGGTCCTCCTCAGGGTGTGGATAAGATGAGGCAGGCTAGGTTAAATTCATTCTATAAAACAGCACTCTTCAAAAATTAATGTGCATAGAAATCATTTGGGAATCTTATTAAAATGTAGTTTCTGTTTCAGTAAGTCTGTGATCGGACCTGCTACTCTGCATTTATAACAAGCGCCTAGATGATGCCCAAGCATCAAAGATCACATGAGTAGCAAGGCTGTAAATTAAATCTAAACAAATTGGTGTTTATTTTCTATTTTCTTAAATCACTCTCTCTCCGCCCCCAATTACATACCTACTTTAGAGACTGCTCCAAATCAGTGCATTAAGAATATCCTCATTTTTATTTATAAAGACTGCTTTGTATTCCATGACATAGATTTCCTTTATTTATTTAACTTGTTCCTTACTGATGGGCATTTAGGTAGTTTCTCATCTTTGCTCTTGCAAGTCAGACTGTGAACCTTGTTCACATTATATTACATATATGTATGAAAAGGTGTTCAAATGAAGGAATGCTACTTGTATACTGAAAACTATGATTATTTTAATTAGTGATGACAACGAAGATCACACTTGTTTGACAGACTTTTTTTCTTTTTGACTCAGATTGAGCTGGCAGTCACCTGAAACCCTGTCAGTTTTATTTAGTCACATTATCTTTTCCATCTTGTTCTTGTGCAATTGTTTTCTGAAATCTAAGTGTGGGATTGATTTAAAGCACTTGTTAAATTCCATTTGTTAGCTTCATACTGTCATTCTTATCTGTCAAGATAATTTTGGTTGTTGACTTTGTCATCTAATATTTTCCCCAACTCTCTTTGTTTTATATTATCTTCACATTAGATAAGCATGCTACCATCATCCATCCATCCATCCATCCATCCATCCATCCATCCATCCATCCATCCATCCATCCAGTGACTATCTACCGAGTACCTACAATATGCTAGGTACTGTTTTAAGCTCTGGGGATATAGTAGGAAACAAAACAGAAGAAATCTCTGTTCTCCTAGAAATTTCATTCAAGTTGGGAAGACATACACTAAACAAAGATAAGTAAGTTATGTATATGGTATGGTAATGACAAGGGTCAAGGAGAAAAATAAAGCAGGGAAAAGAGATAGAAAAGGGAAGAATGTTTTGCAATTTTAGATCGGGTGATCAGAGAAAATCTTACAGAAAGGGTGACATTTGAGCAGAAATATGATTGTTTTTATCCAATTCATTGGAAAATATGGTGAAAAAAATTTCTTTGATATGTCACTAGAGACCTACCTATAACTTGACGTTAATCCATTAACGGCACCTTTGAGATATAACTGACTACTCCACTGAAATTCTCTGTAACTTAAGTATCTAGCTTGCATTTCTCTGTACCATTCTTAAAGATATTTTGAGATGTATTGAAACCTGGATATTCAGGATCCATGGCATTTCCCTGATCTAGGCTAGTCAAGCTGTTACATAGGGAAATGAATTTGATGTCAAAGTCTATTTTTTCCTTGTTGACTTAGAGTAGCTGTTAGGGATTAGCAAGCACATGGCTGCTGTGGGCAGAGGAAGGAGACAGGGTGATTTATGGGACATTTTCTGCCCTTTTGAGCTTTATCTATAAAGTATAGGTGAAAAGACTAAATTCTCTTGACAATATCATGGAAAATTAAACTTTTTTTCCTCAGTAAACTTTGGTAAATGTAATTCGAGTAATAAACCACACACTTTCATCATTTCTGTTCAGACTCAAAATTCACCTCTTCATTGCCATCTTTCTACCCAGTTTCTTTGGGTACATCTTTACTTTTGTAGGAGTTGAGGCCATCAGAAGACCTGGGCCCTTGGGCTGTCAGATAGCTCTATGCAGGTATACTGCTGTTATCTTCAAACTTACCTGCAGGCTGCAGTGTTGCCATGATTATCATCTAGCCCATACACAACACTGACTTTTTCAGGTATACAAACAGGTTAGATGGAGGTTTCATACAGACACTGAATTCATATAGGAGAAAGCATGTGAGGTTAGCTATGTACTCTAAGAATAAATGTAAAGCCAAGTGCCTTCATTTGGACCCCAAATATTTGTAACTAAGCTCACCTCTGGCCTTCTCTGGCCTCAGTTTCTTCATCTGTAAAATCAATGGGTTAGACTAGATTATTTCTAAATCTAGTTCTCTAGCCCTAAAATTCAGGTTCTATGCATTCATTTAATTAAGTAACTGGGCAGTAATGCTTTAGAATGCTGGTTTCATAAATATTTAGTCCTATGAAAAATAAAATATGTGGCACATGAGGACAAGGATAGCCTGGGATAGGCCTAGAAACCAAGGAGGTTCAAAAGCCCAACGAGAAGTACAGTGCTATTTGGTGAGCTGAGACCAGTGGAACCAATGGAACACCTGTGATTGGGTGAGACATGAAACACAATGGCAACAAGAAATGCAGCATCAGGAACAGAAAATTCCCATGACGTCTGTTCTGCAACAAACTCTTCGACAACCCTTTCTCTCCTCCCATCTCCAACTTTCTGTCCTAACCCCATTAACACTCATACAGGGCTGAATGTGCAAGAAATGCGTCCTTTCTGGAAAGCAAATACAGACAATATTAGGGTGCCACTGTGGTCAGAATGGCCTTTTGTTATGCTTCTTAATGACTAATTATTATGCTATGAAAAGGGTTATGCAATCTTGGCAGAGTTGGGCCTCATGCTAGAGCTGCTGGAAGTGTGTAATCTTCAGAAGGCTATGACTGCGGCCTTGGAGTTGCGTAAGAAGTAATTACAGAATCCAGCTGAGGCTTGCTTCTTATTACAGGCTCCAGGGTTTTACCCCCAGTAGCTTTACATGCTCGTTAATATTTAAACTGCTGAGTAGTAGTAGAAAATTTTGTAAGCTTCAGTAATGGTTGCAGAGTTCATTGTGGGGCTAGGAACAGGACAGGCAAGGTAGGAGCAGGGCTTAAAGGAGAATTGATTTTTCATTTGTTTTTCTTAGAGGATTTTGTCTATCTGTTGGCCCTATGGTAGGTCTAAACTTTTCTCATTTTTCACAGAAAAGTTAAAAAAAAAAAAGAGACCTCTTAAAGTCTCTGAATTTTTAAAAACCAGTTCTTAAAAAACATCCTCAGCAATAACCCATTATCTTTTAAAATAGACCTTATATGACTTTAACTTTTAAAAGTAAGTGAAAAAAAAATTAATGTACTTTTTGGTCAGCTACCAGAATCTTAAGGGGAAGAACAAAGCTATTTTATCTGGTGAAACCTCACATGCACTCTAATTTGCCCCAGACTCTGTCTTGTACTGAGAAGCTCTTGCTCTGATCCCTGGTCCTTGGCCTTTAAAGAAAGTCTTTTGACCTCTACATGTTTGTCTCCTCTCTGCAAAATCAGGGTGAGTTGTCTTTTGTCTGTGTACTTTTGTGGTGCCTATCACTGTGAGATCTAGGCACAGAGACAAAAACATCAGGCAAGATACAAATTTGTGTATTATGGGAGGAAATGCTGTCTGACTTCCTGGAGTCCCACTTTGCTCACATTGCAGTAAGGACTTTATCCCGATATGGTTCCAAAGACCCAGGGAAAGTGTAGACAAATCCAGCAGTATGGTACTTCCTTGTTTTCATTTATAAAAGAAATAACAAGTAGTGTTTGTGAAGTTTGGCAATTGCTAAAGTTCTAAAATGTGCTAATATCTGTCTCCTCTCCTTCAAAATAGGTAAAGGGCTCATCTGCTCAAAAGAATGAGAAAGTGTTTCTTCTCTCTCCCTTCCCTGCCCACATTTCCCTCCCTCATTCACTCCCTTATGCCCTCTCTCTCTGCTCTTTCTTTCTTTTTCTCTTTTGTTTTCTTTCCCTTTTAGTAAACTATGCTGTTTAAATTGTAAAGTAATGCACGTTAATGGTAATAAAAAAAAAAAAAGGTTTCTTCCAAATAGAATAAAAGTATATAAGGTAAAAGGATAAAATATTTTCTCTACCTCCTCAATCTCTCCAGTTCTATCAGTTACATAGAAATAACTCTATAATTTAAGCATTTTTAAAAATCTTTCTAAACATTTGCTCTACATATATAAGCATTCATATATATGGATATATACTTAAAGATCTTTAACATGAAGGGGACCATAGTCAATGCATCATTCTGCAGCTTTCCCCCCACATAACAGACACCTTTTCATAACAGCACACAGAGACCCACTATTCACTTCACAACTGCTTAGTAGTCCATTGTATGGTTGTATTCTAACTAATTTAGCTAATTCCTTAATTTGATGTTAAAGTTTTTTCCAGTTTGGGGGATTACAAACAATGCTGCAACATGTATCCTAGTATACATGCACTTTTTGCACAGTTGAGAGAGCATATCCTTAGGATAAATTCTTTGCAATGGAATTGCTGAGTCAAAAGGTATGCACATTTTACATTTTAATAGATATTGCCAAATTGCCCTGCCAAAAGGTTGCACCAATTTACAACCCCATTAACATTGTATGAACAGCCTATTTTCTGGCTATACTCAAAGAGTAAAGGAGAAGATGGCAAGGAGATCCTGAAAAAAGTGGAAAATTGAGGGATTCTTGTGGGAAGAGAGACACAACAATTTTAAATGAGAGTAATCGTCTATGTGCATCAACCATGGAGCTAATAGGGCCTATTTCTACTTGAACAGTGTGAACAACAAAGACAAATCATTGGGCTGAAAAAACCATTGGGCAGATGAATTCTGTTCATCTTTGATTCATTTAGCTCTGCTCAGGGAAGAAAGAAGGAATACATAACTTTTTTGTTATCATTTTAACAATATTTCTGGAGTGAATTTTCTTGGTTTAGCAGATAAAAATTCTTATTTGAAGGCCAAGAGATCTCATTCACTATATTCACTAGATTTTCAATGTTCTTCCCATAGTTCTTTTTTTTTTTCCTTTTTCTTTTTTTAAAATTAAGTTTATTGGGGAAACGTTGGTTAATACAATCATATAATTTTCAAGTGTACATTCCCATAGTTCTTAAATATGTGGGGCTATTTTTCCTCTAAAGACCAAATAATTTAATTGCACAATCAGTAATTTTAGAGATTTATATTTCTTGGCATGAGTGATATGATACACATGTTGGCAAAAACCTACATGATTTTGATTTGCAACATAAATAATATAATCTTATAGGTCAATTTCTAGATAATTTAGTTAAAAGATAGAACTTTTTACCCCCTACGTGTCTACCTCAAGGTAGATTGCGTAATTTGTATAATAATTATGTTGATTGATGAAGATTTGATTTCATCATTAAAGGCTAAGGTATAATATCACTACTATGAATACTGATTACCATTTGTGCCATAAGCTGTATATGTACAGTATTCCACAAATAGATATGTGTGTATGTGCTCTAACTTAATCCTAATGCCCCCTACACGGTCCACAAGACCAGTTTCATTATGTTCACTCTACAGATAAAGAACTAGAGACTTGGGTTGACTAAGTATCAAGTGCCAGATCACATAAGTATTGAGTAGAGAGTTGAGATCTAACCCAGGATTTCATATTATCCCTTCCCTCAAAGCGAGGTGCAGATACAATGAGAGGTAGACATTTTCCAGTGGAAGTTTAATTCCATATTAGCTTAAGGAATCAAAATTGATTATGCTTTCCTTTTCTGCCACCCCTTTCATCAGATCTGCCATATACTTGTTGCTGTGGAAGCCTTACCTCAACATCTTAAAGAGCCCTTGTCTCTGCCCCCACTGATGTTCCAACTGGTATTCCAACTATCTCAAGATAGTGCATATGAAGCCCTGGCCAGGGCAGAGAGCCTCTCCCAGGCTGGCCACCTTTAGTTTCAGGCTGAAATGAGAGATATACAAAGACTAATGGATAGGGTGGAAGAGGACCGGTAGTGGCTCTCAGACCTCGAGCCACTGGTCACTTAGTGTCTGTGATTAGCCCCTGTTGGGGAGGCCTAGTGTCTTGATTATAAACTGCCCCCCAGCCTACTTCTAACTACATCTTTTCAACCATCTGTAGCCTCCTCTATCCTGACTCTTTGTGAATAGCACTTAAGAATGTTCAAACATTTTTTTCTTAAAAAAGAAGAATAATCTTCTCTTTATTTTTCCAGCTTTTCCCTAACCTGTCTTCTCCCTTCATAGTCAATGTTCCTGAAAGTATTTGTCATAGTCATTGCTCTCATCTTCCATCTGGCTCCCAGTCCTACTTCTCTGCAGTGGGGTTTCCAAAGGTCACTGTTGGTCTGGTTGGGAAGTCACACCTAATTATCTTATTGGATACCTCCTCTTCGTAAAATGTGATTTTTTTTTTTTTTTAGTTTTCATGATTCTACACTCTCTTAGTTCCCTTCTTTTAACTTTCCTTTACTCAGATCTTAAATATGAGTACTACATCCTTGGCTTTCTTGTCTTCTCCCTTTGCTTAGGGCACTTTACTATTAGCTTTAGGAACTGTATTATTCCCCCTATTCTTTCCTCACCCCCTTGTTATATATGTGTGTGTGTGTGTGTGTGTGTGTGTGTGTGTGTGTGTGTGTGTGTGTGTGTATATATATATATATATATATATATATATATATATATATATATGCTCAATATGGTATTTTGTGTATTTCTTTCAACTGATTCCCAAAGAAGTATGTTACACCCCCAAATTAAGAAACCCGGCCCAGCTTACACTTCCCTGTATGATGTTATCTGTCTCCATGGTTGTAAAAACTATATGCTGATGTTTCCCAATCTACATCTCCAGCCCAGATTTTTCCTGAACTTCGGATATGTATATTTAACTGCTTACCTGATTGTTCTACTTAGCTATTCTATAGGCAACTCAAACTTAGTGTATCCAAAGTATAATTCCAAACTGCACTAAGGGCCATGGCTAGCTCATATGGTGCCTTTGAACAAATTAGAAAAATATACATTCCTCAAAACACTTTATTTCCATTTGGTAAAAATTGTTGTAGTTGATATACAAAACTATTATGACTGTAGTATTAATGGTACCTCTCATTATTCTTGCACTAAAGGACTGAACTACTGCATGCTCACACCCCTTCTCCCATATGTAAGCAGAATTGGCTCCTTCTTGATGCTTTTGCTGCATGGTCGACCTCAAACTCACCCAGTTACCTTCTCCTGTTTCCCCACATCCAGTCAGTCTCCAAGTCCTGGTTGCCCACCTCAGAGCTTGTCAGAATCTGCCTACTCTTCATCCCCACTATGGGCACATTGATCACACCATTTTATCTCACCTGCATTGTTGCAGCAGTCTCTAGCTTTCCTTTGGTTGTGTGGCCCCTTTCTATTCTGTTCTTCACAGAGCAGTCAGAGTTATCTTTATAGGGGACAATAGCAATTATTTTGCTAAAAACGCTCCAGTTACTTCTTCCCATTATCCTCGGAATGACCACCAAAATCCTTCAAGATCTGGCTCATATTTACCTCTCTTCTTGGTCTCCTTTTTCCATACGCCATATGTTCTGTGGTTGATGTATGCAAACAATTTGCTCTTCCCTGACTGTGCTATACTCTATTTTGCTCCATGCCATTGTATGTGTTCTTTCCTTCACCTGAAAGCTTCTCTTTCACTCCTAGCCCTTTGCCTCAGGCTTATTCATAGTACAGGTTTCAATGGAAATACCACCATTTACAGGAAGCCTTCTCTGAATCCCTGAGGCCTGGGAATGAGACACCTCTTATATGGCCACAGGGCATCTAAGACTTGCTTCTAGTATAGGACTACCATAGGTACTTGCCTGTTCATGGTGAGACCGGGAGAGCAGGGTATATGTTTTGCCCTTGTTTCTTCAGTGCTATAGGTACCTGGCACATAAGAAGGTCCTCACAAAGGTTTGGAATTGAACAAAATCCATCAAAGGACTTCATCTTACTCTTGGACTTCTTATTTATATAATTAATCTGGAACCTCTTTATTTTATTAAAAGCACTTGACAGAACAAAAAGCCATAGGCATAAAAGAAAAGTAAGGCATCTGTTATTTAAAATAGTTTTAACCTGAATCTGGTGCTGTGAAAACCCCAAAACAAGGTAGATCTGCTTTCTAAGACCCAGGTTAAAAAGTCTGCTTCATTGGTTGTGGCATTAAATGTTTCTCTCATCAAGGAGAATCTCTTGCCCACTCCTCTCTCTCTCCCTTCCTCTCAGGATTCATTCTGGGTATAACTCCAGCTAATGGAAATATAACATCTTCAGGAGGAACAAGACAGCTTCATTATGCTCTTAGGGTCCTGTTTATCAACCGCTCACTCTCATCAATAAATAATAATAACTAACCCTAAGTAGTGTTTACTTTACTACTCTAAGTATGTGCCAGACACTATTCAAAGCACTGTGCAGATAGTAACTTACTTAACCCTTATAAGAACCTTGTGAAGTAATTACTATTATCATCATTATTGTTCTATGAATGAGGAAATAGGCACAGAGAGGTTAAGTGATTTGCCCAAGTTTACAACAGATAATATGTAGAGCTGAGTAATAGGTAGAGCTGAGATTCAAACCTAGGCAGTCTGGCTTCAGAGTCTATGCTCTTAATTATTACCTTACGTTGACTCTTAACCCTCATGTCAACCCTTGAACTTTAAAAATCAGCTCTAGACACCAGAACTGCTACTGGGTTGAGGATGTCATTGTAGTGGTCGCTGTGAGCAAGAGACCCTATCCCCAGGTGACATCAACTGATGAGGCTAAGGCCAGTGGCTCAACACCTGAGCGCCAAAGCTTGGGGATCCCCTGCTCACTCTATGGTGTGCTAGAGCAAGCTCCTACCAGATCAGGACACAACAGCCAGTTGCTAACTAGTCAGGAACATTGCATCCAGTGTTAGACTGTTGATGACTTGAAATCAGCCATGGTAGGCGCATTTATACCACAGAATTGGCAAACACTACAAATCAGAGGCCATATCCCCAAGCAATGTCCCTGCTGGAAGATCCCAGTCTTGACTGAAAGAACCTGGTGTGGGCCTGGAGGATGTTTTTTACTTTCCCAGGGCCTGGCTAGACTAGACTAGATAAGTTGTTTTTATCTGTGAGGTGTTTTCAGTTGCTGATATATGCATAAATCTCCCTTTGAAGGCATGGAAAGCCAATCAGCTTAATGCATGGCAGCCCAGAAATGTCAAGGAATCAACATCCCCCTGCCTCCTCCAACCCCAAAACTTCTTCATCGTTGACTCCCTTATCCCTCTGGTCACTAGTAGCATCTTTTTGAAGCAGACATTTTACACTGTTTCCAGAGTTTCCACATGGACTTAAGCTCTAGTTATTCACAGTCATAACACACTATTTGTTGCCCTCAGTTCATGGGCTCGATTCCTTGTGCCCATTTTGGTATTTCTTGTACCTACCAAATAAACTTGTAGCCAAATTCTTTTCTGAGAGTGCTGCTGGGGGCACCCCAACTAAGAGAGGCTGAGTGGATGGACCTCGGTGCTGACATGCAAAGGTAGATAGTCCTGGCCAAGGAGCTGGGCTACCGTAGTCCTCCCTCCAATGCTGGGCCTGCCTCTGGGCCTCTTGTTTTATATTTCAGAGGCTCAATTCTGTCATTTGCTGGCTCTGCTGCCAGGTTTCACAAAGTGGGCCCTCCTTGCCCACCATGCTCCTGTCAAGTGATAGCACATTGCTGACTGCCCAGCCTGCTGCCCAAGGGAGTGCACATTTCTCCAGGAAAGACCTTGTAGTATCTAAAAAAGTTTTCCTCAATGAAGGAATGACATGAGCTCATCATCATCATTCTAACACTACCTGAGAGTTGTCTCCCCCTGAGCCTAAGTAGATATTGCTTGGGTCTCATTCCAGAGAGACAATGTAAATTTTGTTAAAGGAAGTCACCAGCTCCCTTGGGTGCAGCCATAACAATCTCTAGGGTGATGTTTGGAAAGGCAGTCTATTTGAACTGGTCTGTTTCCTGGATCTGGCAAGAAATTGAGATTTTGAGTTGATATGTTTGATTATTGTGATTCCGTTGATCCTTTAGATTACTTCTGTCTTAGAACTAAAACTTGCCTTTGGCTACTGGAGGGAGGGTGCTCAGAGCTAACAACATGTTTTCATTCTCCAAGAAGGCAAAGTGGAGAAATGCAGGGAAGAATTGAGGACCTCAGAGCTGCGGCTGACTCAAAAGCCAAGCTGGAGGGTTTGAGCAAGGGTGTGGCTCCTTCCCAAGTCACTGAAGTCCTGTCCTGGCTGTCCTGCATCACTCCCATTTCCTTGGAGCCTGAGTTCTAAATATACATTGCGATTTTGTTAAGCCTTGCATTTGCTCTCTAACACTGATAAAAAGCTGTAGGCCGGAGAAAAATGACTTGTCGATGGAATTTAAAAGTGAATTTTTTCAGGTTTCCAATGTGGTATTATTTCATATCCTAAGATAAAGGAAAAGTGACCATCAAGAAGAAAACTGATTGTGGCCTATGGGCAGCAAAACTTAACATCATGTTCACTGCATGAATTGAATTCTCTGCTGGTTACCAGAAGTTTTCATTCATACCCAATACTCTCTGTTAGTGAAGTGTGAAAGATAAAAGCTTAAGATTGGCAGAGGGAACTTTTTTTTAAGACTGTCATTTGTGTTGTGTTTGTCTATCGACAGATGTGTTTTGTATATAGACTTTGTGTACTCCAAGGCCAGCAAGTCCACTTGGGCCCTGCAATTACAATTAGCAAAGGTGTGAAGGAGAGGAAGTTGTGTTTGTATTGGAACAATGATTATCTCTGTCTCCCCAGCCCTTTTACTCTTTTTACCTTTTTGTAGAATTTATGCCACATTTTGTTATACAACTTAACAGAATGAATCAAATGGTGTTACAGGCAACAGACTGAGCCGGGGAGGGGGAGTGAAGCTGGTGGGCAATCAAAGTGTGGGGAAAGAAATCTTATCCAGCAGAGCATTTTGGCTCTCTTCATGAATTACTCTGTGCAAGTAACCATCCAGTGGCCCCAGATGTGGGCTGGACCTTGATTCCGTTGAATCGACTATGATTGAAAGATATGCTAGTTTTAATGTCCTGTGACTCATCAAGAAAGTGCTTTTGGGCAGGGTTTGTTTCTAAGGCCAAATCTGTTAGTACAAGCACTTTGACTCTGCTCATGAGCAGAGCTTGAAGAGGTGACTTGGGCCACCAGACATCTCTTTTCAGCTACAAGTCATTATGGGGTTACATTTTGGAAAATGTGGGCTCAGATTTATCTTTACTAGATTGAAACTGGCTAACTTCTCTTACAGACTTCAAGCTCCTGAGTAAGTTCAGCAAGCATTTACACAGCAGATGCTGGAGCTGTGCACACAAGTGGAGAAGGTTTAAGTCACAGCCTTTACCGTTCTTGAATCTAGGCAGAGGTGCTGCATGGGCTTGCGAGTCTACTTCAGCCCAAATCCAAAACAACCCACATCATTTTGCACTTAACAATGATGAGGTCTTTTATTGCATTTATAAATGTCCCCAGAGGCCATTACTCAAAAAGGTTCAGCTAATAAATATGAGAATTAATAATTATCTTATTTCAGATTGCTGACTTGTGTAACTTCTGTGAGGGGTCAAAAGTATCCAGTTTGATCAACATTTCCCCAGCATTCTGACACTTGTGGTTACAGAATTGGAGTGCAGGTAGGGATCAGAATGCAGAGGGAATGAATTGTGTTTGTGTGATCTCTTTCATTTTGGAGCTGCTTTCAGAAATTTGGTGTTGATAGGTGAATGTGTTTGATAGGTTTAGGTGATGTCATATAATCCTGTCAGTTCCATCTTGAGTCCTTCTTTTGGTGACTTTTCCTTGTAGGGGTGCTGTGCATTGACCCAGATCTTAGAGTTGGTAGTATCTCCCAGGAGTTGCTTTGTGAACAATCCAGACTATAGGTAGCAAGTGGGACTGCAGTAATGCTGTTTTCTCTTCCACTTGGGTTGTCAGCTCTTAGTCAGTCCCTCTGTTCTTCCTCAGCCAGCTGGCCACATGAAGAAAACAGTGTCTAAATGTGGGAGGAACACACACAGGTTAAGTCCTGACATGATGTCCCTTTTTCATGGTGGTTCTTGAGATTGTTCTCATGTTGAAGTGGAGTGGGCAACAGTGCCATATGCTGCCTTACTCAGAGTGGGAAAGGGCAGCTGGGTGCTATGATGATTTAAGAGGCACTGAGAAGTTTATTTTTCTTCTGAAAATACTCCCTTAACTTGTACATTAGTTGAAATCCCATAAATAAAGCTTTATTTACTTTAACTTAAGCTGTTATGAGAAATATCCTTGGTTTGGGCAATATAGTAAGTCTTACCATTCATTCTTTATGAGTTTATTTGTTAGGTCAGGGTTATTGAAATATAATCTACATATAGCAACATGTACTTTTTAGATGTACAGTACTGAGTTTTGACCAATGTACACAGTCATGAAACCACTTTCATAATCAAGACATAGATTATTTCCATCATCCTCCAAATTACCTTGTGCCCTTTAGAGTCCCCCATCCCAGCCCCTGGCAGCCACTGATCTGATTTCTGTCCATTTATGCCTTTTTCAGAGCGTCATACACATGGAATCATATGGATATAACCTGTGAGGACTGGCTCTTTTCACTCAGCATTATGTTTTGGAGGCTCCCTGTGTTGCTGAGCTCTGTAGCACATGCCTTTGTCTTGCTGAGTAGCCATTCATAGTTTGAGGTCCCTTTTGCTTGTTATTTGTCTCCTAGATGGGGAGAGCTGCGTGGTAATGACTGCCTAGCCTCCTACTTCACACTTCCTCCTACCTTTTGCATTCCACACAATCTCCCGCTTGGGGTCTGTGGGTGTCTGAGGGCCAGTAAGAAGAGAAGAGTTCATAAAGGAAAAGGAGCAAGAGCATGAGCCATCTTGCCTGCCTCGCACTGTGCCTGGGCTGGCTGCACAGGACAGTGAGGTTACCAATGACAGAAACTCAGCTGAATGTGAGCAAAGCAAGACTTGATTGGAAAGATTTACCAAAAAGGAGAAGTTCCAGGAGTCCCATAGCAGAACCTGATGGACCATTTTATTGGGGCACCAGGGACAAATCAACCCAACTCATGTTTGATTCTAGAGTCCCTCTGCTCCCAGTTTGGAATCCCGGGGAAGAGAAGGCCTGCTTGGCTTGTCTTAGGTGGAGAAGGTCAACCTGCAGAATGACATGCTATATAGAGAGATGGCTCCTCCTAAGGAATTCAGGATACTGAGACCATGGGAAGGGGACAGATGCTGGGATGGCAAATTCAAATGTTGACTGCCCCAGATAAATACCAGCTCCCCCAAATGAAGGTAGGTCTATCTGCAGGTATCATGTAACCCTATCATTTATGCTTTCTTCAGGCCTGAAAATGTATCTGGAATATACTTTATTAAATAATAATATTTATCACTATTTGGTATTTTCAGGGTTTTACTCTAGTTTCCAGATTTGCCCTCTTTTAGTGTCTCCCTATTTATTTTATTTTAGTATTTAACACTAGCATTTTTATATATAAAAATGCCTTGAGTCCCTTGGTGCTAGTTGCATTTTTAGGTTGTATCAACTCTGCTACATTGAGAATTGCCTTTGATATCTTTGGGTTTTGTCCTTGAACAAACAAATGAGGGGCTTCCCTGATCTCCTCATACCAGGGTTTGAGCACTGGCCTGAGAGCCATCACTGGAGACAGGAAAGTGGCCCTGTATGTCTTGCTTATGATGAAACCTCTTGAATAAAGCTTAACCTCTCTAAGCCTCCATTTGGGGTCTGTGAAATAAGCATGTGTTTTATACCAAAGTATGAAAGCTAGGATTTTGAGCAAAATTTAAGTTGTTGAGAGCACAATGGGAAGAAATGTTATGATCCATTAGAATGACAAGATGTATCTATCCACTGAACCCTAATGGTCTCAAATATATTTTGTTGTGTCTATGAGTATTTTACTTATATTGAATAATGCTACAATAGAACTTGTCCCTGAAATACACATTTGATCCTAAGTTGATGGAGTTTAGGAGAAAGAAAAAGTATGCATTTACATGACATCTTTGACATTCTATACAAGTTTTTATGACTGTGACATGTGAGGGGAGAAGTGTGAACATATTCTAGCTCTATCTCCTTGTACGGGGGCTTAGACAGGTGGCCCACTTTCCTAAGGTCACCTAGCTGTGACAGCCAGAGCCAGAACTTAAACTCAGTTCTCTTGGAGTTTTCATTCTAAGTTCCTTCTTGAATGGACCACCTCTGTGATTATTTTGAATGTTACCAGACACTTAACTACAGTGAGCATAGCCGGCCAAAGGTGGCAAAACTTTTCTACTTTTCCCTTAATGGTTAAAAATTGGTGATCAGAAAAAGCAAATAGATGTCAAGGATGTTGAATACATATATTATTTTGGGCTCCAAACAGATGTGATAGAAAGGCTCAGTTATGGCAAGTCTTTTAAGTTAAATTTTTCCTGGAAAGAACAGCAAAAGGATCCAGGAGTGGTAAGGGAAATGTCGTATTATGTTAATGTTTGTGTTTGGCTCTAGTTCACCAAAAACGAAGGTTAATACAGTTCTCTTTTCCAGTCTATGTATAAGTTGGCAAATGACAGGAACAACATTTGATTCTAATCATCCATCCATCTTAATAATGATGAACAGATACAATGCAGAAACCATTGCACAACAACGAGCATTTTATGACATGAGACTCTGCCAATTTGAAAGAGGACCTCAAATCTGGGGAAAGTTACATTTTTATGTTTTTGATCATGATCTTCTTAGAAGATACTTATTTGTCCCATTTGCTGACATCATTAAGAATTAACAAATTATGTTGTTAAAGCATAACAAAATTTTAATGGTTAACAAAAACCATTAACAAAAGTTTAATGGTAACTATAAAGTCTGTTACTAAAAGAGAGATATTGTGGTGTTTGAAAGTAGGAAATGTTTACTGAAGGACCCTTCGGGGTCTAATTTCCAGAATCAAGGCAAAGCTCAGCTATTATGATCTAAAGAATAAAAAAAATAGTAAAACAGATGAGCAATATTTTTGTATGTTTGATGCCAATAAAGTTTCTTAATATTCAAGAAAGTTGTCAGTCATGTGGGTGCATTGAATAGGCATTTTTTTTTTAAAGCTAAAAATGGAAGGCAAATTATCATAAAAAGTTCTAGTTTCTTTCCAATGTGAGAAAGGGTCATTTTTGCTTTGGCCCTAGTGTGAGAAAGTAGGAGAGGTGTGCTCAGGAAGTGCCCACTTGTTAGTGCTTGTCACCAGAGAACAGAGATTGCTAAGTCACACCCAACACTCTAGGAGACCCTTCTCAGTACAGACTTTTTGCTACCCTTGACAGGGGTATGTATGTATTTGGCGCTCTGCAGAAGTGAAAGAAAGCAGTGCTAAATTCCACTGAGGCAGCATGGACACTGCCCAATACATTGATGCTAAAATGTCTAAGGCGCCCCATATCCAGGTCTCTCAGGCAAGGGGTGGACATGGCCTGTTCTAGACAAGGACAATTATGGGGGTGAGGAGAATAAGTTCTTACCAGTTTGGAAAATCTACTTACCATTATAATAAAAGTAAATTGAGACAATTATCTGAATAATTCAACTAAGTTCAGGACAAAGTTTGTTTTGGTCTGAATTAACCAGATAATTGTGTTACAGTGGAAAGAATTTTGAACTGGGAGTTGGATCTTGGTTTCCACTTGGGTCTGCCACAAAGGAGTGTTTAAGCTATTCTATGGGCCCCTGTTTTTTTATCTACAAGATTAGAATCTATCCAAGACAATCAGTAAATTTAATTTTGTATTTTGTGTGGGAATACACATTCCCCGAGGCAAAAAATATCAAGTTTGTGAAACTGTGCAATAGTGGAACCAGAGTGGCCATAGGTAATTCTCCTTAGGCATGCTTCCAGCTTATAAAAGTCAACTCTAGGGTGCTCCTAGAGCAATCTATCTTTATTTGTTGGGAGTGAGACTTTCTCTGATTTCTTCTTTTATTCTTCCCCTCCCCCCCTTTTTTTGAGATTTCATGTAGGCTCAAGAATCTGACTCGCAATTCTTAAGGAACCTTAGTTAGATTGATCATCTATAAACTAAGGTAGTTGAAATAAAGTAAGCCATCTCCAGTGGTGGGTGAAGTTGTTTACCATCCTGGCTCATACACAGGCAATAGTCAGGGGCCCAGGACCAGGGCACTACCACCACCCAACCCCAGACTTCCAGTATTTATATACGAAATACTACCTTATAAAGGGGAGTTTCGATTGATCAGGATGTTGCATGTCACTAACCAGAGAAGTGTTCAGGCCCCAAATTCAGAGGACTTGATCCCTGGCTTGGGGAGGGCCTGGCAGTAAGAGTGGACAAATCCTGGACACTGTAATTGATGTATCAGCTGGAGCAGGCATCCAGACTGTGCATTTCTCTCCACCCACTTGTCCAGCATGGCCTGGAGGGGCCTTCTAGGGAGCGGAGGTAAAGGGGACTGCAAAGTGCCAATGCAAAGGCGAAGGCGAGGCGGAGGGTGGGGCGCGGGCCTTGAAAATTGACCAAAGGAGCCCTTAGCCCACATTCCTGGCTTCAGGCAAGCCTGACCGTTATCAAAAGGCCCTTCTCAAAATAAAAAGGCCCCCATTCCCACTCTGCAGTCCTGTGATCTCCGCTGCTGAGGTTCAGCTGGCACATGATTCGTATCCTGGGAGGGGCAATCTGCGGGCTAGGGACAGAGGTGGGCTGTGGATAGAGGTGGAATGGGTTAGGGGAAGGGGTGGGCTGTGTAAGGGGGTCGGACTGGAGGCTGGGGGTGGGACAAGTCCAGCCCTCTGGACGCTCTGAGCATTCCTCTGATGCCACTGAGGAATCCAGTTCCCTGGCTAGATGCCAGAAGGAACGGTATTGGATGAGTCACACCGCTGTGGCTGCTGCTGGAGGCCCGGGTCCTGAGAGCCCCGCAGAACCTCATCGCTGAAGGCCTGGGTCTTCGTGGCAACGTGTGTTTCCCGTGGAATTGGAGCGTTGCTGGAAGTAAAAGCAGCCGTGAAGCTTTCTGCTTTCATGTAGAAAACGGGACTTAAACATTTCCTTCTTTTCCTTTCTGGGCCTCCTCCACCCATCAGAGAGAGGGTGAAACTGCTGGGGCTGTGGGGTGTGAAGGAGAGGCAGGAAGGAAGCCACGGAGCCCTGGGACCCTCCACATCCTCCCCCACCCCTCCACCCCGGGGGCCTATCAGGTGATTGTTATTTGGGTTGTGGGAGTAGAAGCTTGGTCATGAACACTGAACAGCGGCACAAAGTTCATGCGATCGACCATTCTCTAGAAAACCCTATGATAACTGGGGAGACAGTGAAGGGGCCCAGAAGCTGAGGAGACCTCAGTCAATTTGATTCAGACTCCCCAGTGTTCATTAGGAAGGGAGGATTTTTTTGAGGAGAGGAGAGATCAGCTGTGATTTTAAAAACATCACCTTTGCCTTTCCCTTTTCTACATTGCTTTTTCGAGTTAACATAAATCAGTGGCAATTTAAAAATCTCCATTTGCAAAACTGTCATCATGTACCAATATAGAAATAAAGATAGTGGCTTTACAAAACTGATATAAAAAATAGCACCTAGCTTCTGGAGGCAAGGCACATAGTTGGAGAGAAGTATCTACTAGAATCAGAGATGGGAAAGCATATGAAGTTGCTGATTCCCTGCTCACCATCAATCTTAGAGTGTGTTTTCAAGAAAACAGCAAAGAATTGAGCATGGGTGCTGATCATTTCAACCCAGTGAACTCATTTTTCCCCTCCCCCCCCTAGACTGTTTATTTTCTTAATTATTGGCTTTGTGGGTGCAAATATCCACTTAAATGCCCACCTTTTGTTATAATTCAACCCTATTATTATCACTCTTCATGACTACTAAGTAGATACAACACAAATCCGTCAAGACTTGTTACTTGTTAACTAGACTTAGGGATGTGCTTTTTTCTCTCATTTCTGCCAAAAGACAGCATCTTGAAATAAACTCCACTTTCTTTCCCCAACTCACAATATGCCAATCCCCAATCATCTTCTTGGATGGAATGAAATCTACTGGAGAATGGCAGGAACAACAATGAAGCCTAAATTTCCAGTCCGAATTTCTCATTGTATGGACTCTTTAGAATATTGCAATCATAAATTGTTAAAGTTCCACTGTCTTTGAATTTATTGAGAAATAGTTGTTCACACTTTTCTGGTACTTCCTCTAATCAATATGGTAAATTGTCTCTGACATATCTGAGATGGCATATTCTCTTTAGATCACAACTGAAATAGGCCTGGCAGCCGCACATGTACAAATGCTCTCTTCATACAGAGGGAGAGGGAGAGGGAACTACTGACTGGTTCACAACCCCAAACGGACTTTCTGCATTCCTAAAAAGGTAAAAGGTTTTGTTTGACAAAAACATTCACATTCAAGTTGCTCTTAAAACTGCCCTGAAGAAATCTTTGGTGTGTTAAGTTGTATGTCAAGATTGTTTCCAGCATTTTGAACCCCTAATCAGAACCAATTTACCTGAAAATGTCTGCTTGACTATAAGCTTGTTAATAACTTGTTTGCTAAAGGATTCTTGGGGCACACACTTTATGATTTGTTCTGGCAACTCAGAATTCTTACAGAAGTCTTTGGTTTTAAGCTTTAAGAAATCCTATCTATGGAAATCCCATCCTGGATATTTGTATAGGAATTTATTAGGTAAAGAAACCTGCTAACTGCCTCTACCTTTAATGAATCATCAGGAAAATATTTTGATGCCCCCATTGGAAGTTTCTTAAGACTCAAACCTAAGCCAATTTTTGGAGAGTGGAGGTTAAAATTTCTTCATCTTCAGCCCATCACCACAAAGTGCTAAAGTCAGTTGTTTTATTTAAAAATAAGCAGTATGCCTGGGTTTTATAAAATTTATACATGAATATGTACAGAGACACAAATAAAATATTAAAAATAAAAATCACACTTGCTTTCACACGGTAGTGGTCCTGGCACCCCATATACATGTTAACTTTTCCTTTAAAGAAATTACGTGGCCCAAAGAGACCACAGTTAGAGACCACCAAACCACTAATAAAGCTGTAGCCCGTTGCCTGCAACATTTTAAACTCAGGTTTCAAAAATATATAAATAATTTAGTTACAAAACTCATCAATATATATATATTTTTTTTATCTTTTGGCACAGTGAAGCATTGGTCAATAGAAGAGAGATGACTGAAGATTCTCTGACACTTCTCTCACATTCAGTCATACCTGTAAATGACACATACGTACACAGAACAGGGGCCCAACAAACCCCAAATAGTGGTCATATAATTTATCATACGGAATGGTTCCCTGATGTGTTTTTCTTTTTTTGTTAGGGACAAATCAGTGGAAGGTGCGACAAAAATAGTAGGAGTAAGGTGGAGCCTGGGCAGTCAGAAGAGAGAAAAAAGTCTTTGTGAAGGAAAGGAGGGGCAGGCTTGATCAAAAAACTCACAAACAATTATGAAAAATTGCTTTGGTCCTCTGTAAAATTATAAAAGGTGAAGGAAACATTCCGGACTAAAACACTTCTGTTAAAAAATTCTTAGGTTTAAGGCACGTTTGATGGAGAATTTTCTTTTAAAGTCTCCTTCCTCTGGACAGAAAATGCAAAGCCCTGAACCTGTGTTCCCTGCTTCCCAGAAGGCGCCCACCCGGGCGGAGTTCAGCGGCTGTTGCTCAGGCTAGGAGCTTCTCGGCAGGGTAAGGCAGGTGCGCGGCAGGGCCTCGGGCTGAGGCGGTCTGCAGGGCCGTGGTCAGCCGCAGGGGGCAGTACAGGTGCGCGCCGCTGCCGGCCACCGGGCCTCGGAAAGGTTTGGCAGGAACCGAGGCGGAGAAGGGCGCAAGCAGGACGTGTGGCGCCGAAGGCAACGCCGGCTCGGCGGCGCGGTACGCGCAGAGTGGCAGCAGGGCTCCGCCAGGCGCTCCAGGGAGGAGCGCGGGATATGTGGGCAGAGGCGGACAGGGTGCGGCGCCCCATGGCAGCTGCGGCCCGGAAGCCGTGTTCCCGTCGCTGCGGCTGCGGAAGGGTTTGCTGAGGATGCTGTCTATAGCGAAGGAGCTAGAAAATTTGCCTGCGGGGCTGACGCGCCCATCTTGGTGGGCGGGCGAATGCGCGCGGGGCGAGGCTGGGGGAGCCGGCGCCAGCGGTGGGGGCGCGGCAGCTGGGCGGGCCACGGCCTCCTCCGGCCGTAGCACCGGTGCGGGAGCCGACGCGCGGTGACTGAGGCGCTTTCTTCGGCGGCGGAAGACCCCGTCAGCGAAGGTGTACTCGCTGTTGGGGTTGAGCATCCAGTAGTTGTCCTTGCCCCAAGGTCGCGAGGGGTCGCGCAGTACCTTGACGAAACAGTCATTGAGCGAGAGGTTGTGGCGCACCGAGTTGCGCCAGCCCGTGTAGCTGCCACGGAAGAAGGGGAATTTGTCCATGAGGTACTCGTTGATCTCGGCCAACGTCAGGCGCCCGCCCGCGGAGTCACGGATGGCCATGGCGATGAGTGCGATGTACGAGTATGGGGGCTTGGGTCGCCGCGTGTACGGCTTGCCGCGAGCGCCCTCGCCTCCCCCAGCGCTTCCCGCCCCTGGCCCCGCCGCCACGACCCCCGTCGCCGCCGCTGCCGCCGGGCCTTCCTCCTCGGCCGCGGGTTCACCTCCCGCGCTCCGCTCGCCACCTCCCACCAGCTCCCCGACGCCACCGCCCACCGCTGGGCTGTTGGCTGCACAGTCCCCGTCCGAGCCAAGGGAGTCGTCGCCGGCTGCCGACAGAGGAGATGGCGCGTCGCTACCGCCTGCGCCTTCCAGGTCACTACCTGGCTTGTCTCCGTGGGCGGCGCGGGGGCCGAACACCTCCAACTTCATGTCCGCGCACCCTGTTCCAGCCCAGCTCCGTACCCGTTTCCTCTGCGCGTGGTGGCGATCCAGGACCGAGAGTCCTTGTTTTTCCCTCACGAGAGCTCACCTTCTTGCGAGAGACAGTCACTTTTCCGTAGAAGAGTTCTCTTCCGCTGAAATGTTTCTTTGGAGGGGTTGTGCTTATTGGGTGAATTAAGAGGGGCGGAGAGGGAGAAGTTGGATGAGCGCTGTCTTCAATTCGAGGATAAGCGACTCCGAGATGAATGCATGCAGGGATGTGGTTCTAACCTGTGGTGCCCAGGCGCAGGGGGCTTGGGATTTCCTGCTGGAGGGAAGAAGCGTGCGCATCTGCTATACGTCCAAGAGACCAGGAGGGGTTCTGAGCAGGCTTCCGCGGGGCAAGTAAATAGTGCAGGCTAGTGTGCTGCCACCTTAGGGGAGGTGCTGAGCCTTCAGCCTTAAGCGCCCTTGGAGCCGAGTCCCCGAGGCCTTGGCTCCCACAACGGTCTTCCCACCCCCAGCCTTCGGAGTAGCATCTCCGCGCTGGGCGACTGCCGCTAAGTCTCGCCTCAACCTTCGGTCCCGCCGAATATAAACCTGCGGCGGCGGGGGCGGGGGCGGGGCCTGGGCGCTGTCGGCAGAGGGGTGGGGAAACGATGTGGCCTAGGTGGCGGCAGCTCCCTGGCGAACGCGCACCAGGTCGAGACCAAGCGGCGGCGCGGAAAAAAGTCGCTGCGCGCAGGTTGTTTGTTTTGGGTCTGACCCGCCCCGCCCTCCGCCTCCTGCCAATGAGGAGCGTGCGCGCGACACGGATTGTGCGCGCGACAGGGATTGTGCGCGTGTCTGTGAGTGTGCTTGTGTGCGTGTGTGCCGGTCTCGTCCGCCTGCTCCTTGGCTCAGCTCCAGAGGGGTCCCTGAGCCCTGGAGCTCAAAGAAGCAATTTGGGCGAGAGGCCGTGGCTGGGGTCACCTGGGAGGACAGTAGGGACTTTGCGCAGGCCTGTGGCCTTCCTAAGATGCACACAGTGTGTATTTCTCTGGTAGTGAAAACAGTGCTTTTCCAGAAAGTAAACTTTCTTCCCTGACGAGGTGCTGAACAGCAGAGACCGCACAGGACATACTTTGAAGTAACTTCTTACGGGAGCCACATGCTGTTCCCCCGTCCTACGGTTTCTTTTTGAGGACTATTTTTGTCTTCTTTCCTTTTTTAATGAATAAAATACTGCACTTGATATACGCCTTTTTGGATGACCTTGACTCTTGCTAAATGGCCGCCGACTTTCACTTTTCTTTAGCCTTCCTTTATCTTTTTCTGTACCTGGCTGGTAGCTCTTGGGGAAGAGCACCAGTGTCGCCTCTTACCTGGGGCGGCTGTATCTGGTGCGGGAAGGCTGGCTCTGCTTTAGCGCGTGTCCCTGCGGAAGCCTCTCCCGAAGCAGAGCCGCGCTCTTCGTGGGTTCCTACAGTCAACAGGAACGACAGGGAGGGCGTGTCCCGGGCGCGGGGGCCTAGAACACTACGTGTTTGCGGCCATTTCTTTTCAGTCCTCCTCGAGGGCTTTTGCTGTGGTTTCAGTGGCACCGGTGTCCGACCGTAGGGAAGGGAAGAGACTTTTCTCCCTCCCAGGACGTTCGAGCCTGACGCCTACGCGGTGTCAGTACTCCAGGGAGGGGCCCAGTGGTCCCCAAAGGGTACATTTCTAATCCGCTGCCCTTCTACGCTGAGTTTTCCTCCCTTTTCCTGCCTTTGTTGCAAATAACGACGGAACTGCGAATACGTGGGAGCTCATCTTTGATGTTTATTTTATTACTTTCCACCATTTGTGTAGAAAACGTACACAATCCTCTCCTGTCTTTATTCAGGCAGTTTTAAAGGCGTTCAGCATGGGGTGGGTAAAATGACTGACCCATCGAAGGCTCTGTTATTTTTGTGTTTGGGGAAATTATCACGTTTGGAGATTAGACTGACATCTATTGCGTGTTGGAGTGGGGAGCTACGTGGAGGAATGGCTTCTTTCCTTGGGACGAGCTGCCCTAAAGGGGATCTGCTCAGCTCTAGGAGTTTATGGTTCCCTGGACCTGGAGAGGGGAGTGGGCTGCGACAAGAAAGAAGCCAGGTAAAGAAACAACGATTTGACTAGAGATAATAGACACACACAATGAATGTTATATCTATGTTTGAACTTCGGAGGTGGGCAGGACAGGAAGACGAAGGCTTATTTTATGGAGGAGATAAACCTGGGCCGGTTGAGGTGTGGGTCCAGGTTGGCTAGAGTCTAACGGAGGAGGCCACTGAGAGACTATAGGGTCGAGGTTTTCTGTCCACCCCCAGTTCCACACGCCTGCCCCCATGCAATCCAAATACCCTCAGGTTTTTGGCAACACCTCCTTCCGTGTTTGCAGCAACTTACAGTTTTCCTCTCCAGACTTGTATGACTTCTTTCACCCTGGTGCAGCACCCTCCTATCTCCTGTCCCCGCTCTCTCCCCAGGTCCCCCAGCCCAGCTGCTCTAGGGTCATCGAGTTAGCCTGGGAAGTTCCAATGGACTTTGGCCTGTTGATAGGGATATTGTTCAGAGAGAGAAGAAAACTGTGCACCACAATGGGCCTTGCTGTCACATGACCTTGAGGCTGCCACTCACACATGATTACATGACCTTGAGGTTGCCGTTGTTCCTTACTCACCTGTAAAAAGATGCCTATCAGAATGGACTAGAAGTTTTCTTTCAGCTCCTGAGCAGTTAGTTTTTTTTAGTGCTCATCTTTTCTTGGGTTGAATGTACAGCAAGTACATTTCTGTCCCTGGGGATCCTTGGAGCCATTTTTTTGTGAGCTCTCCTTCAACTGGACTACAGCAGCCCAGGATGCAGGTGCCTTGGCCTGGTGGGAAAGGGAATGGGTTGTTGCTCTCCATGGCAGGTAACCTGGGGTCGAGGATTATATCCTGCAGCCTCTCCCCTCCTGTGGACAAAAGGAGTCCACAAAAGGTCACTGCCAAGGAAGATATACTCTCCCTATTCCACTTTCCTCTTTTCTTACTCAGTGACTTGCCCTGCTCCAACAGCAGCAGCCTCTCCTTACCCCATTCCACAATGTTAGACAGGGAAAGGACCTTCCAGTCACTCCTGTGGGATAGGCCTTTTTTCCCTGGCTTCAGGGCTGGGCCGCTCAAGGGCTGTTGTCTGCAAGTTTAGAGCCTATAAAGGTATGGGGGTAATGGAGTGGGATCGAGGTCGAAGAATTCTCAACAGGAAAACCTGTTCTATTTTCAGAGTGACTTAGAGCATTGGGACATAGTGGACTTTGGAAAGGAATATTCCATGTGAGAATGGCTGGCAGAAGGCCACCTGGAAAGGATCAAAAGATCCCCAGGAACTAGAATGTAAGCCCCATGAGGAGAGGAATTTGGTGTTTTTTGTTCACTGCTATATTCCCAGTCATTGCCTTGAGAATGACTGTCACATTGTGCTACATGCTAAGAATATGCGGCATTTAAGATCAGGAATAAAACTGCTCTTTCCCTTTGTGGTTGATTTTGGTATATTATCTTTAACTGTTATTTTACAGCTGGGAAGTCATTCATCTTTTGCAGATATAATAAAAAACGGGAATAGGTGGGAAAGTACATCATTCTCTGCACTTCTATCCACAGCATTCTCAAGGCTAGGAACAGTTTAAGAGCTCAGACACTGAAAAAAAATTCACATGTAATATTTTGTTAGTTCCTAAGTTCCCCAGAAATTCTGGGAATTTCTGTTCCCTAATTCTCAATCCTTTTTATTGGGGTGGGAGAGTCTACTATTGACAGGTAACAATAAAAGCCTGTAGGTAGAGCATGACCAAATTACTTGAAAGTATGAAAGATCTCTTAGCTAATTTTGTCCCTCGCCTCTTAATTTTCATGGGAGTAATTGAGTAAACTGTGGTACAAGATGAGTTTACATTTCCATGATCTCCTGGCCTCCCAGAAGTGGTTTTAGGTAAAGGAAGATAATGCATCTTATCTCCAGACACCAAAAACTAACTTTAAATTAACTATAGTTTATCTGTAACTTTAAGACTTTCTGAAATTTGACAGTGCTTCACTGCCTTAGTTCCTAGACAGTGATGTGGGAAGGAAATAACTTAATTCTTAAAATATCCAAGGCCACTTAGTAGGCTGGAAGTTGACTCCCAGTGGAAATATTGATGACTTGCCCCGTGCATTAGAAGAGCACACAGGCTGCTAGCACAAAGGGAGCTATGGAATCACCTCAATAACATTCTCCCAGGCAACCTGGAAACAGCTTTGAGTTTCTTGCCATGTTAACCTCTACCAGAAGCTCCACTGCTGGCCTCTGGGTCTGAAGGGAAGATGAACTTAAAAGTACCTTTCCGTGGAAACTGTGCCTCTGGAGAAGATTGTTATAATGCTGTTAAGAACTGTGGAGACCCAGGCACAGAGAATATGCTAATGTTGAGACCTCCAGGGAAAAATACATGGATTTGAATCTGTGCAAAGTCTCTCTAGGAGAACAGAGAAGGTTGAAAGTCAGTTAGCAGTGAAGGGCTTCTTCTAAGATACATTATGGAGTTGTTTTAACTCATAGCTCCATAATCTGTCTGGTTCTTTGTAAATGCTAAACACCTGGGAAGAATCCTGCAGAAATTGAGAGCGGGTATGGGAGAAGATAGATAAAACCTAGGTCTTTTTACCTATCTATACACTAGAATCAGACTGATTTGTTTGCATGTTTGCAACATTTATTCAAGCAGTCTCCTTTTGATACTCTGGCCCATGGCCATGGTTTAATCAAAGAATCTTGGGATTTATCTGAGCATTATTGGCCAGGTGGAAATCTGAGGACTGTATGCAACGTTTCTTTTAAGAATCCAGGAGTCACAACCAGTAGGAAACCTCTTGGACTTTCATTGAACTGAGGGATTATTGGGCTACAGGAGTCCTATCCCTAGGTAGTGGGTCCTGGGTTGGGGAAATGGCAGGGAGGAGGGTCTTATGATGATGCAGAAGAGAGCAAGTAGCTAAAGGTACGTTGGGGAGGTGATGGGGAAGAGAGACTATGTTAGCCACAGCGTGACAGATGTTAGAGATCACTGAGAAAGCTGCCTGATTCTGCAATTCAGAGACAAAATCCTCCACTGTGTATGAAATGTTATCAAAGAATGAAAGAAAGCCCCCAGGGTGATTTATTACAATAAGATGACAGCTTTGATATTAGAGTCATGGGGTCCATCCCTTCAAAACTGAGCACATCTGAGGAGCCCTTCTTATCTAGTTTTATTTCAGTTTCCCTATTTTAAGGAACTGAAAGTTCCTTAAAATTTAAGTTTTAAAAGCGGAGCAAGAAAAATTGAGCTTTCCTGTATAAAGAATTATCCAGTCCTCTCTTATTAGTGTTGAGACTGTCACTTTCCACAGTAAATGAAAAATTAGACCCTCTTAGGGTGGTTGTCAAGGGAAGAAGACTGTCTTTCCATGAGGAGAACTGAACATATGACTCTCATAACCTTGGGTACTGCTCCATTGCCTCACTTGCCACACAAATGTTGGCAAGAATAGGGCAGGTGGCAAATGAAATCTAGTTAGTATCCTTGGATATACAAATATCAGGATGTACAAACAAACAAAACAAAACAAAACAAAAGAGACTTTGCCAGGCTCCCACTGAGGCCTTCTCATGGGGCAGGGAAGCATCTGTGTCGTTCCTGCCTTGGCCTGCAGTCTCCAGTTCCTGGGCCCACAGTCTAAGTTTGTGCATGTGGGGTGGAGGTGGGGTGAACTTCCCCATTTAACTCTAGAGAAGATATTGTCGCCTTGGATAGGTGTGGACTTTAGAGATGTTTGACCTTGCATTTGTATCCCTGCTGTACCAGGCAGGGATACTAACTGGACCTCACTTTTTTTTTTTTTTAAATCTAGGAAAGGAACTGTTGTCAGAATCTTAACAACTGAACTACTAGAGTCTAGGCCCTTACTAAATGTTCTTTGTCTTTCTCATACCCTTTCACCTTTGGGATATAGTCTTGCAAGGATAGACTGTCTTTTTTCTGCCCAAATGGAAACATTCTCTGGCACTAATTAAATAAGCAAAGTTTCCAGTTGAAAGCTGGAAAAGTGAAAAAAAGTCCCTGGGTGAATGGGAAACTTCCTGGAGTCATTTAGACCTAGCATGTGGCTAATACCTTAGCCAAAATTCTGGAAAAAAAGAGAAAAGTCAGAAGCTTCTTCTTCCAGAAAACTGAGCACAGTTTGGTTGCCCAGGGAGGGTAAAACTCATGTTAGCAAATCATGTAAAGAACTCATACAACAACAACAACAACAACAACAACAACAACAACAAACAATCCAATTAAAAAATGGGCAGAGGATCCGAACAGATACTTCTCCTAAGAAGACATACTAATGGTCAACAGACATATGAAAAAATTCTCAGCTTCATTAGAGAAACGCAAATCAAAACCATAATGAGATACCATCTCACACCTGTTAGAATGGCTATCATCAACAGGTCAAGTGATAACAAGTGTTAGAGAGGTTTGGAGAAAAAAGGGCCCCTCAACTCTGCTGGTGGGAATGTAAATTGGTACAGACGCTATGGAAAACAATATGGAAGTTCCTCAAAAAATTAAGAATAGAATTACCATATGACCTGGCAACCTCTCTTCTGTGTATCTATCCCCCAAAGTTGAAAGCACTTATCCAGAAAGATATATGCACCCTGATATTCATTACATCATTTTTCACAATGGCCAAGACATGGAAACAACTAAAGTAACCTTCAACAGATGATTGGACAAAGAAGATGTGGTACCTATATATCACTCAGCCATAAGAAAAGGTGAAATGCTGCCATTTGGGACAATATGAATGGATCTTGAGATTATCATGCTAAGCAAAATAAGTCAGACAGAAAAAGTTAAAACCATATGATTTCACTCATATATAGGATATAAAACTGAGAGCAACAAAAGAACAATACAGAGACTCATAGACACGGACAACAGTTTAGTGGTTACGAGAGGGAAACTTTGTGTTAAATTGAGTGGTGAACACACAATACAATATACATATGATTTATTATTGAATTGTACACTTAAAACCTATATAATTTTGTTAACCAATGTCACCTCGATAAATTTAATTAAAAAAAGACAGAAAAAGAAAGATTGTAATCAAGCTGTGAAGAGAGTATCTCCTGTTTGTCTGCTTATAATCTATCTATCATCTATCTCTATCTCTATCTATCTATCATCTTATCATGGAAAATTTCATGTATATGCAAAAGTAAAGAGAAGAGTATAATGAAATCCCATGTTACCACTATCCTGATCAATATTTATCAATTTATGTCCACTCTTATTTTATCTGTATCTTCCCTACTCCTACTTTCCACCCCCACTATGTTTTTATGAAATAAATCTAAGACATCATATTATTTCTTATGTAAGTACTTCAATATCTTTAAAAAATATGGACTTATATTTTTAAAGTAAAAATATAACCACAGTGCCATTATCAAACCTCAAAAAATTGCCAATATTTTCATAATACCACCAAATATCTAGTCAGTATTTAAATTTCCTCAATTGTCTTTAATAAACAATTAATTTGATTGATCCAATATACGGATGAGATCCTCTCTTTATGTTTGGTTGATAAGTCTTCTAAGTCTCTTGAATCTATAGCTGTTTTTTCCCTGTTTTTTACCATTGCAGTTTAATTCTTAAATAAGTCAGGTTGTTTGTCCTGTGGAATTTTTCTACAATTAGGACTTTGCTTATTCTGTAGTGTCAGTTAACATATTCTTCTGTCTACTATATTTCCAGTGAATTGGCAGATCTAGAGGCTTGACCATATTCAGTTTTGATTTTTTTTTTTTCAAGAATACTGATGATGTTGTGGATTTCTCTCAGGAAGTTCATTATGATGGGCTGTTGCTCTTTTTGTGAATCAAGACTGATCAGTGAATTTGGGTGTAAGCTTGTTTCATTTATTGTAAAACTCTCCATCAGTTTTTCACTTTATGGTCTTTGCAGCATTGATGGCAATTGCCTATTACTATCAAGAGTTGCAAGATGATGACGTTCTCATTTCATCATTCCTTTCTTCATAAGCTTAAATACTTATATAAACACAAATTTTTCCTCATCAACTATTTGTTATTTGAAAATATAGTTTGTGCAGAAAAGAAGGCTAAATGCTTGATTTCTTTTATTTATCTCTTTTCAAATAATTTGATGGACTCACGCACACATATCTATGTAAGTATCATAATTAACAAATAGTTTTTTTTTTAACATACTCTGTTTAAATCCATTCAGAGCTTCCTGAATTTCTAGTGTGACAAGATATTTCAGACTCATTTTATATTTCCTGCCTCATACCTGGAATTATCTATTATCTAAATATCCCTGTTTCTTTATAGGTAGAGATAGCATTGAGAGATCAAAATCTAAGTTCTAGAGGTATCCATTGCTCCTCAGTAGGTCAGTTTCTCTAGGACTTTACAGCAGACAGTGCTAGGATTAAAAATTTTTGTTAAAGAAGATACATGATATTTCCAATTTAACTATAGAATTATAAAATTTTTACTTAAGTTTTTGTATTTTATATCTGTTTCTCTTTTATCTTATGCTAAATAGCATATCAACCTAATTACTTATTCACTTTATCATTCCTGCTTGTTTGTATATGTGTATCTCTATTCTTATTTTCGAGTAGCAATTTCAATTTTATTATTAGCGGTGCAATAACTGAAAATAGTTTGAATTTAACTTGCTGTTTTTGTTTGTTTGTTTGTTTTTGCCTTTGGGAATAAATCTCATTAGCTACACAGTCAAATTACCAAGTTTTAAAGTAACTTGAGATGATTGAACTCTTGATATTAGGTTAACATTATTTGGTGCATTTTGCTTTTTTTGTTTCCTTCTTTGTTTTTAGTTTGTTTCATAATTATATGATATCCTGGTTTCAAAGTCAGAGCTAAAACATGAGGTATATCCAGGGCAATTTAATTTTCATTTCTGCTTCTTTCACCTTCCTCTCTTCTCTACTCTGTAGGTAACCATTTGATAAAAGTTTAAAATTACTCTTTGTATTAGTTTACTAGGGTTTCCATAACAAAATATTACAGATTGGGTGGCTTAAGCAGCAAAAATTTATTTCTCACAGTTCTGGAGGCTGGACATTTGAGACCAAAGTGTTAGCAGTTTTGGTTTCTTCTGAAGCCTCTCCTTGGTTTGCAGATGACATCAGAGAACCATGAACTTGGCTAGTGAAAATGGAAGCTATGTAAGTGGTAGTATATGCTGCATGGTATGTAGAGGGTCCTTATAAGATGATATGATCAATTGTTTATGAGAACATGCTGTGATTTAGATGGTGTGATTATATATTAATTGCCCAGAGCAATCCCAGTTTCTGCTTATTATCCTCATATCATTATTAATAGAGTCCTTTTCTCTTTTTAAAAGTGTTCCAATTTTAGGCAAGAAATTCTATGGCACCCTAGTTTTAGGGATCTAATAAATAATAATAAACATATGAGCTCTTTGTTAAAAATACTAGGCCTATAATTTTCTAGGCATGGCTTGAAGTCAGAGTTCTATATTACTCCCAATTAGTTCTTTGGCGGATTTCAGTGCTAAGCCAGAATCCGCCTGTCCTGCGGCCTCCTCTAACCTTTTCATAAATGATCCCATGAGCCTTACTTAGACTTTGAGATTCATCTTTAGCTGAGAAAAGACTTTTCCTGGTCTTTTGAGCCTAGACTGATACAATCAAGAAGTTGTCAGCTACCTTTTAATTAAGTCAGCTTCCTAAGATGGATGCTGTGCTGTTACCTAAAGTGGATTGCATACCAATCTGTTGATATACTCTGACCACCTGGAAACAGCTGACAGAATTATATAAAAGCTGCATCATGAAATGCTGTGCAGAATTTAAAGTTACAATGGGCAATTGAATTTAATGAAGAATACTGATGTCTTTAGGAGTGTTCAAAAATTCTTTTTGAACTTTCCACAAAGCATCCTTCTAATTCCTTAATTGTGTTTAAATTAAACTGAGTTTGATAATGAAGCAAAAATAAGAATATCGAGAATGTTATTTTATAATTTTTATCTCATATAGTATCTGTCACTCAAAATAGCTGCTCAGTTTATATTTTTTACATGAATAATTTAAGACATCATTCATGGGTTTAAAGCACTTTAAAAACTTTTTGTTTTGGAAAGTTCCTGATAGTTATAAAAAAAGTAGAGAAAATAGTATAATAAACTCCCATCTATCTAATATTCAACTTCAACGACTATCAACTGGTGGCCAATATTGTTTTATCCTTATTCCTTCCCATTTCCCTGCCACCTACATTTTCTAAAGACAAATTTTGGACAGCATATAATTTCATCTGTAAATATATACTTCTAGAGATAACTCTTTTGAAAAAACAACCACAATACCATGATCACACCTACAAAATTAACAGTAATTTTTTAATATCATTAAATATTCAGTAGGTGTTCAACTTTTAATTATCTAAAACATGTCATATTGTTTTAATATCAATTCTATTGTGTATTTTACATATAATGAAATGTACCTATTTAAAACGTACAGTTAAATGAGTCTTGTATGTATACACTGTTGTAACCAACATCATAATCAAGATAAAGAATATTTCCTTCACTGCAAAAAGTTGCCTCATGTTCCTTGCACTCAATTCCACCTCCCATCCCCACCCTCAGCCCCAGGCAACAGCTAATCTGCTTTTTTGGGTCACTTTTATATGAATATATAAATTATAATAGAAATATACGTATATATCTACATATATTTTCTGGCCACTTAAAAGATTTTCTGCTTATAATTGGTCTTCAGCAACTTAATTATGATGTTCCTTGCTATGATTTGTGTTTATTCCTCTTGTGCACCTTGAGCTTCTTAGATTGAGCTTGCATCAGAGATGGAAAATTTTCAATCATTATTTATGCAAATAATTTTTGTTTTTGCCACCCACATTCTATCTTCTTTTTGGATTCCAATTATATGTATGTTTGACTGCTTGATATTGTCTCACAGGTTGCTGAATTTCTGTGTGTGCATATGTCTTTTTTCCCCCTCTCTATTATTTGAATATTTTATATTGCAATGTCTTTATGTTTACTGATCATTCTTTTGCAGCATCTGTTATGCTGTTAAAGTTGTCCAATGAAATTTTCCCAACACATATTGTATTTTTCTTCTCTGGAATTTCAATTTGATTCTTTTTTTAAAATATATTTTTTTATTTTTCATTTATCTCTTTATTATATTCATGTTTTCCTTTAAAATCTTAAATATATGTATAATAGCTTTGTAAAAGTTCTTGTCTGCTATTTCCAACATCTCTGTCATTTCTAGATCCGTTTCTTTTGACTGATTTTTCTTCTTGTTATGTGTCATAATTTGCTGACTTTTTTTTGCATGTCTAGTAATTTTTGATTGGATGCAGGACATTTTGAAGTTTATGTTGTTGAGTATTTGGATTTTGTTTTCTTCCTTGAAGAGTTTTGAAATTTGTTTTTGTAGATAATTAAGAAATTTGATTTTTAAGCATTTTTAAGTGCAGTTCTACAATATTCTGTACTTAGGGATAAGTTAGCCCTACTACTAAGGTGTGACTTTTTGGTGTCTCTACATATTCCTCTGAGTATTCAAGAAAGGGATTGCATATTGACTGCTTAGAATCTGTATGTCTCCCAGCCCTGTAAAATCTCTGGTAACTGTTCTGAGTATAGTTCTTCTTCAGTTCTTTGTGCAGCCTTGGAGATTTTCCCCCTACAAATGCACAGATTAGTATTTAGCCAAGGACTCAAGGGCCTCCTATGCAGATTTCTGGAACTCTTCTTTGCATAGTTCAATTCTCTTTTGTACTTTGCTATGAATTCCAACAGGCTTAGCTTTTCCAAACTCTGATCTGTTTCTCCTCAACTCAGAGATCGTAGAGTAACTCTTGGCTTCTCCTGTCCCTTTGCTGTTGTTTCAAAATTGCTTTCAGGCAAACATACAAAATGATTGTAAAACATAGCTCCTTTGTAACTGGTATTTCGAAAACAAGTACATAGCTAGAAATAATAGTCCCACTTGCATAGTCTAGAAATTCAACCTAGCAGAGGCCCAGTCTCTATGATACATTAATCAATTAAAAGTCCTTTGGTGTCCTTTCCTTTTCTCAGCGGTCACAGTTATATTGCTTGATGTCCTATGTTTAAACATTTTAAAAATATGTATTGTATAATTTTCTATTTGTTTTGGGGAGGGAAAGTGTTCTATACTAGTTTCTCCTTCAAGGCCAGGATTTTAAGTCATAATTAAAAAAAAACAATTTGTATATTTGAATTACGATTCAAATACAGTTCACACATTTTAATTGGTTTATGTGTATTTTTACCTTTATTGAATAATTAAGTCCATCTGTCACCATTCACACTCTCTTTTTCTTTACATTTTCTTTTGTTGAAAAAAAACTTCAATGTTTGTCTGTAGAGTTTCCTACATTGTGGATTTTACTGACTGCATTCCTATGTTCTCTTTTAACATGTTCTTCCATATTCATTCTCTTAATTAGCACTTGAATTTAGAGACTCAGATTCAGATCTTTTTTTTTTTTCAGGACAACTTTAAAGTTGTTTGTTTGCTTTTTCATCAAGAGGCACAAGTCTTTCTTTTTGTAATGTTAGCAGCCATTGATGCTAAATAATTACACCAAAGGACTTTTAATTGATTAATGTATCATAGAGACTAGGCCTCTGCTAGGTTGAATTTCTAGACTATGCAAGTGGGACTATTATTTCTAGCTATGTACTTGTTTTCAAAATACCAATTACAATGACAAATTGGAGTGCCTATGAAAAGTAGAATGCTCAAGGAAAAATTGACCCATTTTTACAAACTAGAAGGAGACCGGACTGAATTATATCAAACAAAAAGGTTACTTTCAAGATAATGCTCCAACTAAAGTTGGGCTCAAGTGGTACTGTCAGGAGGGAAGGCCCCTTGGATCGCTTCAATGAGAGGTAAGAATGGCTTTTCATTTCAGTCATAAGACAAGGATGCTTCTTGTAGTACTTAAAGGTAAATAAAAACTGATTGTAGAGTAAATTTGTTCACATATGGTTTTGCATGCTAGCTTATGGAGCTGACTTATATTAGCTATAGACATAGGATTTTCTAAGCAAGGGTGAGTGTCCTAACTTTCATACCAGTAAATATGAAATTATTTATTTTTATAAAGCACTTTCTACTCTAGTCTTTCATTTCTGCTTCTTCATAATTTTTTTTCCTGATATTATTAGCCTAATTTTGTAATAAGACTTGGAAACTGGGGCACAGAAGATTCAGAGACTTGGGAAAGTTTATTTAGTCAGGATTCCCTGCCTCCAGTCTCCGGGTTGTTTCACACCTGTGCTCTATGCCCTAGAACATAGTGGGGAAGTTCTCTTAGGTCTCCTTATATATCACATCTGTGCTAAAAAACCGATGTTAATACTTTCTGAGTAGTTTTTGGGATAGTTATTGTGGGTCAGGCCTGCTTGCATCTTGCTTTGAACTTCATTTCTCTGCAATGTCTAGTAAACTCTGAAACATTTTTCTAGTGCATTGGTTGATATTCACTGATATGTTCAATAAGTTGTGTATATAGATATACTCCCAAAAGTGGTCTGAGTCATGCAGGCAGTAGGTCTGATTGTTTACACTCATCTGCAGGCAACTCTTTTTCTTCTGGAATGCTCCCAAGGTGTTTTGCAAAATTGTAAAAGCACAATATTGATTTCTCAAGCTCTATGCTGTTTATTTTCAGAGTACTGCAGTATTAGTATTCATTCATCCACTGGACTCCAGCTATACCTTAGAGAGTAATCTCCTCTTTAAGTTAAAATATTTGTTTAGTGTGGGATTTTTGGTATCGATTTTCTGGAAAGTATGTTTAAAAAGCTTCTTTAGTCATCTCAGCTCAGGTTTGGTGACAACTTCTTAGCATTGATGTGGCCTATCTTTGGCTTATTACCAAACAAACCTGTTATTCTTTGCCTCTTTGTCTCACTCACTCTCTTGAGGGAAGAAGTAAAGTTAAACTTTATTTTCACCGTTCTTGTAGAACTACAGCAACCATAATCTCAGATTTGGGAATAGTTCTATTTCAAAATTTCTGACTAGTTATCTACACAAACTATTAAGATGCTATGGAATTCTATATATTCCAGTGCTTAATCCATGTCTTCTAGACTGTCTCCTTGAAAGTAGAAATGGCACAGATACATCTTTTGTAAGTTCTCACATCCTGTTTGTTGATTTTAAAAATATAGTAACTGAATTTTACTGCAGGAAATGATTTGTCTTAACCTGAATTACCCTGAGGCAGAGCCTAAAGGAGAGGCCTGTATGCAGGTACTTTTTTGCAGGAAATACTATCAGGGCTCAGGAGTGAGGAGCAGAAGGAGAGAGACAGGGAAAGAAAGTTCCTATAAGATGCATTGTGGAGAGGAGACCAACTTCCAGAGAATTCCTCAGGTGCCTTAAGAAATATACCTTGGAACTGTAAGCCTTTCCCAACAAAGGGTGAAACATTTATCAGTGGCTCCATCTCCCATTGGTCAAGGGTGGCCCAGTGGGTGTTAAGCCCCTGTACTTTCTGTTTTAGTTCCCAGATGTCCCAGTAGTCATTGGAGAGACTTGGCATGAGGAGCTGTTGAGCTACATTTGTTCAGAGCTGGTGGCAGAGGCTAGAATGAGACGTGGGCCAAGGCTAGAAGAATAGGTGTATAGGGCCAAGGGGGATGTCAGTGGAGTCAGATGTTTTATTGGGAAGAGGGAGAAACAAATGCCAGCATATGTATCTTTAAATGAAGGTATCTTAAATTTTACCAGATCTCAATTTACATTGATACATGAATAAAGATGAAAGAGAGCTTCTGCATTTATAGAGATGCTAACAAGTCCCTCCAAAACATTCCATCTGGGTTACATTTTGAGTGTGCACTTGGCCCTGACACTGGGAAGAAGCACAGGAGCTCACAGTGAATGTATGTTTAAACAACAATTTGTAGGGGCTGCATGGTTTACTTCAGGATTGATGTCTGTTCAGGCAAATTGTGGGTCCTTTTCAATATTCTCTTTATCTTTTATTACTTTTTAAAGGTCGTTTAAGGATCACTAGATTGAACGGAGGCACTTATACAAATTAAAATGTACTCGGTTGTGCATAGCACTTAATAACAATCAAAACTATGTAAAAGTGAAAGGCCACAGGGGGCATTCTTATTCATATAGAAGGACAATTTGCAGTGGAAAACCAGATTGTTATTATCCAGAACTAAATAGGTATGAAGGCTGTGTTAACTGAGAGATGCTTTCTGTTTTCTCCAAAGTCCTACCAGGGCAATGAAGGTATAAGCTGGCATAAGTTTATACCTGCAATCAGGGAATCTACCTTTTACTGAGTACTTACTATATGCCAGTCAGTATGTTAAGTTCTTTATCTATTTTTAATATATCCAATCCTCATAATAATCTTGTGAGGATTATATTATCATCCTTCAGTTTATGAATGTTGAGAAGAAATTCCAAAGAGTGTGTTCAGGGTGGTTCAGCTAGTGAGTGGCAAAGGTGGTGGTTGAGTTTAGGTTTGACAAATGCCAAAGATGAGCTTCTATCTCTTTCTGGCAGTGTAATTTTGTCAAGTGACAATCTTTTGGCAGTTGTTTTCTCATTGGGGAAATAAGAATTATAACAAGGTTTAAATTAAATATGTTATATTCCTGAAACGATCAGCTTGGAATAATTGCTCAGTAAATGATGAGGATTTTAGAGGACAAGAGAGCAATTTATGGGAGCTATACATTCTCTGGCACTGAATTCTTAGCAGTTTTCTATATTTCTCCTCTGAGAAGGTTCACTGAGTCAATAAGCTGTGACCTGCCTAACTTGGATGCCTCATGTGAGTTTAGACCACTTTCATGTTTATAGTTTGAGCTTAGAGATGCTCAGGGTGGGCCAAATGTCTGGCTCAGACATTTCACACTAACCAAGGATGTGTGTGTGTGTGTGTGTGTGTGTGTGCGCGCGTGCGCGCACATGTGTGTATATAGGTGAATGTGTGGGTGCACCCATATGTATATTATGTATAGAGGAAAGAGAATTGGAAGAAAGTTAGAGTGCTTAAAAATGTGTGTGAGGATGTTACTCCATTCTCACCAGTGAGTTGGTCAACACTGACTTAGATCTTGCTGGAGCTCGCCACCTGATTTCTGGTCGTTCCATCAGCTGTTAAATATAAGGATTGGACTGGGTTTTCCCAAAGAGTCTTTTCAGCTTGAACAGTCTATGATTCTAGTTTGAACACTCCAAAACCTAACTGATTCCTCATTGAAAGCAGCTTAAAATGACTGCAAGCCTATCATGCTGGTGCATTCTCTTGCAGATGAGCTGTCCTTGATATCTAATGCCCTTGAATAATGTAAGGGTACATGTGCTTCATTGAACAAGCTATTTTTGTGGTTTTTTCTAATCCTTCATTTTGGCAACATTTGTTTTGGCTGCATTTCTGAACTTCCTCCTTAAGAGTTGTTTTTGGTTTTACCTTCTTATCAAGTGGCCCTTGGGGACTGGTTGCATTGATCAACTTTTACAAGTGAACTGAGCTGCAGAAATGACCCAAGAGGAAAGGCTGAAGGATTGTGGGAGCAGCACCTACTTGCTGAAGCCAAACTGAGCACTCTGGTGTGGAGAGCTGGGGAGTCCAGAGCCTCTGAACTCCATTCTCGCCAGTGAGTTGGTCAATGTTGACTTAGATCTTGCTGAAACATAACCTTTGCATCTTCCTTCAACAGGACTTCTCAGTTGGCCATGAGCTCTCCAGTAGATACCCCCAGGTCTGGGCTGTGGGAGGCTCTTCAGTGGGGTATAATTTGATGTCTGGGTTTACCACCATGGTAACAGTGGGGGCACATTCTGCAGTATATATATATGCCTTACTGCTAAATCGTATACCTGAAATTTACCGGATTTTGTTAAACAATGTCACCATAAGAAGAAAAGAAGGAAGAAAGGAAGAAAGGAAGAAAGGAAGAAAGGAAGAAAGGAAGAAAGGAAGAAAGGAAGAAAGGAAGAAAGGAAGAAAGGAAGAAAG